>NC_088799.1:23784636-24086184 GCF_011386835.1 Chrysemys picta bellii | reverse complement strand
TTTCCCACTTACTCATAGGCGTGCGCAGCACATTTCATTAGGGTCTGCACCCAGGGATTTTTTTTTTAAAGGCGAACATCATAAAGGTTGGGGTGCGGGATGTGGGAGGGGGTGCGGTGCGTAGGAAGGGGCTCAGGGCAAAGGATTGGGGCAGAGGAGGTGTGCGGAGTGTATGAGGGGGCTCAGGGAAGGGGGTTGGGGTGCAGGAGGGGTGTGGGGTGTGGCAGGGGGCTCAGGGCAGGGAGTTGGGGGTGGGGTGCAGGAGGGGGCTCAGGACGGGGTTGGGGTGCGAGGTGCAGGCAGGGGGCTCAGAGCAGGAGATTGGAGTGCAGAAGGGGTGTGGGGTGCGGCAGAGGGCTCAGGGCAGGGGGTTGGGGTGCAGGAGAGGTGTGAGGTGCAGGCAGGGGGCTCAGGGCATGGAGTTAGGGGGCGGGGTGCAGGAGGGGTTCGGGCTCCGGCCCGGCACCGCTTACCTGCAGTGGCATGCTCCCTGCCTGCCTGCCCTGGCCCCACGCTGTGTCGCTCACCACGTCCCTGCGTGGCCCCTGGGGAGGGGTGGGGGGCCATGCGGCACAATGGGGGGCAAATCCCGTGGGCTGGATCCAAAGCCCTGAGGGGCCTGATCCGGCCCACAGGCATTAGGGTGGCATTACATCCAGAGGTGCTGGAACTACAGGTGCTGGGGGTGCTGCTGCACCCCCTGGCTTGAAGTGGTTTCCATCATATACAGGGTTTACAGTTTGGTTCACTGGCTCTCAGCACCCCCACTATACAAATTGTTCCAGCGCCCCTGCTTACATCTCTGATCTGTTCTACTCCTACTCTTTTTACTCTCTGTTTCACCCTGACCTCCTCCTGTAGTACATTGGGGAGGGAGGGCAGCAGTCTCTTGACCAGCTGTAGATAGTGAAAAGCACTATGAATCACCACTGCCATCTGGGAATTCAGAAACATTGATGGATTAATATCACCTTAAGGTACTCTTATCTAATCAGTTTAACGATCTCAGGTCTTTATAGATTGTCATCATAATAGTCCAGAAACCAAAAAACCCTCTTCTCATTCTAAGTACTTTGTGTATAAGCTGTAAAAAGTTTTGTCTCTGAACTTTAAATTGTGATTAATATAAAATGGCTGTGCTTGGTCTTCTTTTTGCCCAAGTGAAGCGAGGACCTACACTCAACTTGATAGCAATTTTTTGTCTGTCTGTATGGCAGTAACTTTTGAAAACCCACATCTGGTCAATTCCAAAATTTCAAGGGAATAATCAAGACCTCAACGGACAGAATGTCTAGGCATCATTTGGTGAAAATTGGAAAACTGAAAAATCCCGATTTCCACTAAAATCACCATTTGGTTATTAAGAATACAAGGGTGAGGGGGTGGCCTAACAAAGATCTGTGGGAGGGGAGCAGAGTCACGCTGGGTACAAAGATGAGGCTTTGACCTTACTGGCCTAAGGGAGGGCAGCAGGGTCATGCTGGATATAAGGGTGAGGCAGTGATCTCAGGGTTAGAGTTTAGGGTGATAATAGGATTGGTGGGCCCTTCATCCCCCTCCAGCTCAGCCCCTTCCTCCAGCTGAGTTCCTCACCTCCAACTCTGGTCAGCCCCTACATTCGGGCCTTTAATCCCCATTCTGGTTAGGTCCTACTCCAGCCAGGCTCCTTGCCCATCCACTCTGGTCTCTCTTAATTTGGATGAAAATTGGGAAAACTGAAAAGGCCTGATTTTAGGATTTAGGATGAGGGTTAGATTGGGGCAAGGGGACAGGGGATATTGTTATGGCACCAAAGAGCTTTCTCTGCCAGCAGCACTAATGGGCACTCTGAGGGTCTAATTTTAGTGGAACTCAGGCTGCTAGAAGCTTCTCTGTGTCCCTCAAGAGGGCCTCTTAGACCCATTTTGGCCAGGTGTGTTCCTACTCTACCTGTCTTCCACTCCAGACAGGCCCCCACCCCCTCCACACTCTCTGGTCAGAACTCTATTGATTTCAGTGAAAATTGGAAATCCAGAAAAGCCTGATTTTCACTAAAATCTAGATTTCCAGTTTTCACCAAAATCAACAGAGTTCTGACAAGAATGGGGGGCCCTGGAGCCCTGCCATAGTAGTACAAGGTCTTGGCTGAGTTTACGGCTTGGCCTACATAAACAGTGAAATGTGCAACTCTCTAGTATTGTCAAACCTTTTTGTTTTGAAAGCTAATTTTATTTGAGATGAATGACTACTTTAGAAATTATCAGACACTATTTTGTAGCCTTAATATACTTGGGACTTGTCTCAATTAATTAAAGCCCTTTCCTGTGTAATATCACAGAAGAAAATAATTATATTTGTTTAGGTTCATAATTATCATTAGCTATTTATAATGGGTTTTTTCCAAAGATATTAGTATACATGATTCTTTTTACTTTCCAATTTAAAACCCAGTGATTTTATCAGCAGTGTAACAACATGATAGTAATGTCAGGAACAGTACAATGCTGTACACTTACTAGGGAAAGGCAGTCACAGTTCTTTTCTCTTACTATTTAACTGATGCAGATGCACTTTAATTCTAAACATTTTTTTTCCCTAAAGACTCAATCCTGTTAGGCTGAATTCGAAGGCAATTGAGGATGTTGAGCACTTAGCAGGATCAGGCCCTAAATTAGCTACATTTTCACTGATGAATCATGTATTTTCATTGTACTCTAGACCAGGGGTTCTCAACCTTTTTCTTTCTGAAGCCCCCCCCCCAACATGCTATAAAAACTCCACAGCCCACCTGTGCCACAATAACTGGTTTTCTGCATATAAAAGCCAGGGCTGGCGGTAGGGGGTAGCAAGCAAAGGGGGGTATGCACTGATATAAAATCCATTGATTTTAGTGTGAATTTTGGGTGCACAGAGAATGCAGGATCAGGCACTAAAAGTGCAACCTGACTTGAAGGAGTGTCACATTTTTACTTTATCTAGAAAAAATAAATAAATTTTAGAACAAACTTTATTCATTAACTCAAAAAGGAAATTATTTTTAGTACTTTAGTTTAATTTCTCTGAAAAGCTCCCAACCATTTAGTTCAATTAGCAGACCTGAAACAGATCTGTAATCAAGGGTCTGAACTGGAAATTTTAATGTGACAGAGTTCTTTACACTGGGACGGAGTGAAGTGCCTATAATTGTTTATTTGAAAGACAGAAGTGGTGGTACTGCAAGAGAGCACAATGTTCTTTTTGGGATAACAACCCCCTCCTCCCTCTCCATAACAGCTCATGTTGTCCTTTTTCAATATAGTAATTTTAGTGCTTTGGAATCTTATATTTGTTCTGAATAACAGTTTCATATTTCCAAGTACAGACTGTAACTGCCAGGAAACTTGATTTTTTTTGTTTGTTCAGAGCCACTGTCACTTTATTCTGAGTCAAAATTAAGAGATAGGAAATAATGCCTGTCTTGGTAATCCCAGAGCAAACGTCCCAAAATGTTTTTATCAAGTTACATTTAAAACGCAGCATGTTACTGAACCTTTAAATAGTGACTCTTTAGCTAATAATTTTTGACAAGTTACTTGCCTACTCAACCCCATTTTTAAAAAACATTCCAAAATGTCCTTTCTGGCTCTTTTTGTATGTGCGCATGTGTTTGAACTTCTCTTTTTTCCCCCTCACCGCCATCCTTAGCACAAGGGGATTTATTTCTTTTAACTTAGGCTATGCTTGCAGTTTTTCTGATTTCTGATCTTTCTAAGTCATACTGCTTTATGATACCTTTGACCATAAGTAATTGAAACAAAGATAAAAAGCATGGTGTGATCTCCCACATGCTCTATTTTGCCCTCCAGCTATGGCCCTTTCTTCCCTGTGCCTTTAAAATAATACGTATACTTTGTGCATAACTACTCCCTTGAGCTTCTCTCCTCTAACTTCAGCCTGGATATCCTCCAGTCAGGTCTGGATCTGCTCCAGACTGGTTCACACCCTTTTCAATCAAATAAAACTGCTCTCATCACTCTCATTAGTGACTTTGTGTTGGCTAAATTACAGATCCCCTTCCGTATCCTCACTCTCCTTGACCTTTCTGCTGCTTTTTGACACTGTAGGGCATATCATCCTTTTTAGAAACTTTGTTCTCTTCTGGTTCTCCTACTGCCTCTTTGGTGGTTGATTGGTCAGTGTCTCCTTTAGCAAATCACCCTTCTTCTCATTTTCTGTAGGGTCCCACACAGGCCCTCTCAGAGGTCCAGAGAGGCCCAGGCCACTTCCAGCTTTTGAGACCCCTAGCCATAATAAAAATAAAAAATGACAAGAAAACAAATTAAGGCACCAAAAAAACCAAAAGATTGAATATTGTTTTATTTAACAAATGCTTTTCTAACCCTTTTCTGTGCAAAAAAAAATTGTCTTTTACCAAATCACATCTCTTATTTGCTTAAATTTGCAGCTCTAAGCTGAGAGAGTGTATCACATTTTGGTCCGATAGGGATGCACATAAAAACAAGTTGTGAAACTTATCAAATGCCACAAAATTAACAAGTGTCTAAATGGCCCTCCAGGACCCCCCTCTGATTGGCCCTGGTCACACGCATCCATCTGAGGCCCACTTTTTTCTCTCTCTACATCCTTTGTCTGGGTGATCTATCTAGTCACGTAGTTGCAAATATCAGTTCTACCCTGATGACTCAAAATGCAACCTCTCCACTCCAGACCTTTCTCTCTTCACTTAATCCCGCAGTTTAGCTTTTCTCTCTGACATCTCTTCTAGATATCTCCCCATCAGTTTAAACTTAACATGGATAAAACTGAACTTTCTTTCCAAGCCTGCTACACTCCTCTCTCTCTCTGTTGGCCAATATTACTAAATTTCTTGTTACTCAGGTCTGCAACCTTTTTAGACTCTCTCTGCCCTGCACATTCAAGCTACATCCAGATCTTTCAGCTTCTTACTACACAAGATTTCTGTGATCTAATCTTTACTGTCTGTCCAAGTAACTAAATCAATTCTCCAAGCCTTCTCCTAACTTGAATACTGTAATCACCTCCTTTGTGACCTTCCTGATACCCACATCATTCCCCTCCAGTCAATTCAAAATGCACTGTTAAAATAATCTTCCTTTCATATTGTTCTGAGTCTCACCATGTTGCCCCCGCCCCTCCCCTCTTTGAGTCTGTGATGGGGTGTACCTACCCCACACCAGCCCCGAAAGGGTTAACTGTGCTTTGCAGGCTGAGGAAGTCCCGCCCCTCCGGCTCTGCTGGGCATGCTCAGCCTGGACACAGAGTATAAAAGGAAGCAGCCCAACTCAGTCTGGGCAGACTGCAAGCTCTCGCCAGGGAGTTGCTACAGGCTCCGACTCCAACTACAGAGCCATGGCACGCAGAGTTCCAGACAGACTGCAGGCTGCCTGATGCTTTCAAGGACCATATTTCGAGGTCCACCAGAACCCCTTTATTGGGTAACCCAGATGCCCCAGCTCCACCAGCTGTTGATCCCCTGCCAATTTCGACGGGATCTGTTATGGCTAGACCATGCAATACCCTGGGCTGGGCATATGGAGCGCGAGAAGACTTTGCAATGAGTGGCGCTGAGATTCTTCTGGCCGGGTATACACCAGGAAGTGTGGGACTTTTGTGCCTCCTGCTCCAAGTGCCAACGCGCCGGCCTGAAGGGGGTACAGAGGGTGCCTCTGATTCCACTCCTGGTGATCAGGGTCCCCTTTGAGAGGATTGGCCTAGACTTGGTGGAGCCTTTGGAGAAAAGTGCATCAGGGTTCCAGGATATACTTGTGATAGTTGACTATGCGACTTGATACCTGGAGGCTGTCTCGCTATGGATCACCATGGCCCCCACCATAGCCACAGAATTCCTTAAGATTTTTGCCAGGGTAGGAATACCCAGAGAAATCGTGACAGACTGTGGAATGACTGTCACATCCAAGCTGATGGCCAAATTGTCGTCTATTAAACATTCAAGCTCTCAGGACATCGGTCTATCACCCACAGTCCGATGGGCTAGTCGAGAGGTTCAACGGAACCCTGAAGGCTATGCTTTGGAAATTCGTGGACAGCCCCCCCCAACAATAGGACAAGTTGCTTCCCGCATTGCTGTCTGTGGTGCAAGAGGTTCCCCAAGCCTCCACGGGATTCTCTCCATTTGAGCTCTTTTATGGGAGACAGCCGAGGGGAATCCTGGACCTGCTCTGAGAAACCTAGGAAGAACAGGAATCAAGGGTCATGGGGTCAGTCCCCTATGTCCTGCATCTGCGGGAATGGCTTCAGAAGCTGGGAGAGTTTTCCTGGGAAAATTTGCTGCAGGTGCAGCATGCCCAGGAACTCTAGTATAATCACGGGGCCAAGCTATGGACTTTCGAGCCCAGAGATAGGGTCTTGCTGCTATTACCATCTTCAGAATCAAAATTGTTTGCCAAATGGCAGGGACTATTTGAGATTGTTTGGCTCATGGGGCCAGTGGACTGAGGTCCGGCTCCCTGGGCGACAAAAAGACCTTACGAGTATACCATGTGACCTTTTGAAAGCCTGGAAGGGTCTGCTAATTGCCCCTACCCCCAGAACCCGAATTGGGGCCAGTGGACCTCCCAACCCAACACCAATCACAATGGGGCAGGACTTAAGCCCTGAACAATGAGTGAGGCTACAACAGTTGCTCCAGAGCTTCCTCTCCATTTTATCTTCCTACTCTGGACGGACGAGTAACACCAGCCATCAGATAGACACCTTGCCCAGACAGAAAGTCTGCAACCACATCGCCCAAGTGCCAAGTTTTTATCAACGTTAGACTTGACCAAGGGGCACTGGCAAATATCCCTTACCCTGACATCATGAGAGAAAACAGCCTTCCCTACACTCTTTGTCTTATATCACTTCCTCACCATGCCCTTCAATCTAGATTGGGCCACGGCTGCATTCCAGTGATTAATGGACCAGCTGTTGCAGCCACACTGACAGTATGTAGCTGCATATATTGACGACATAGTTGTCTACAGCGCAAGTTGGGAAGCACACATACATCTCTCAGTGGTGCTACAAGCCCTGAAGGAAGCAGGACTCACAGCAAATCCTGCCGAGTGTTCCCTCAAGTGGAAGGAAATGACTTACTTGGCATATACGCTGGGGGCAGGACAACTCCGTTCCCCGAGGACCAGGCCCTAAGAGATTACCCCGCCCTCTCCAACCTCACGAAGAGCTCCCGACCGCGGAATGGAGGATTGAGAGATGGCCCTTCAGACTTTGAAGGAGCGACTTACCCAGGAGCCAGTCCTGTTGCACCCAGATTTCTCAAAACTGTTCATTTTACAAACAGATGCTTTGGAACTGGGGTTGGGTGCTGTGCTATTGCAGGAACGAGAGGGGGAAAACCCTGTGCTCTACCTAAGCCGGAAGCTATTTCCCCGTGAAGTCAAGTATTCCACCATTGAGAAGGAAGCCTTGGCGGTAAAATGGGCGATAGAGGCCCTAAGGTACTGCCTGCTAGGGAGCCCCATTTGGCTCGTTACAGACCATGCACCCCAACGATGAATCAACACTGCAAAGGACTCGAACACACGTATTATGATACATTATCTTGCCTTCAAACCCTATGAGTTCAACATGATATATAGTTCAGGTAGAGTTCACGCTAATACAGACCTTTTCTCCTGAGTGGGAGGGGAGGTGTAACGGTGCTAGACTCACCACAGCGGTGCCTCTAGCTAGTTGGTTAGGGAATTAGCTCTTTCACCGGTGCATCTTCGCTAGTGGTGTCTTGCCCACCATTACTCTCTGTCTCCACTGTCCTCACAGACTGACCCACGTCACTCCAAACCGTGACATCTGCTTCTGGATACTGCCCTCTGGCTGTGCCCGCTCCACTGGCTCTCCCCCACTTCCAGGGGACCAGCAGCTTCTGGTTCTCTCACTCGCCTCAGTGGCTCACTGCAGTTCTCAGTCTAGCTCCTTCCTCCAAGGGTAAACTACAGTCTGGCTTAGCCGCTCTCAGCTCTGGTAAGTGAGGGGAAAAGGCCAGGGAGGGGGCAACCCAAGGACCCTCTAGCAGCAGCCATTTACTACCCTCCTCCAACTTTCCTCTACTGCCTGCTTCCCTGGACCACTTCCCCACAGTCCCAGCACCTTTTCTGCCCCTTTGTGTCAGGGCCCTAGTCTGGCAGTCATCAGCCAGCTCTCCCAGCCTCTACTGACCCTGCCTAGCACTGCTCTGTCTTAAGTGCTTCTCTCAGAGCTAGTTCTTCTCCCTTTGTCCTCCAGGGAGAAACTCTGCTCCTCTCTGCAGTGCAGCCTTCTTATAGGGCCCAGCCTGGCCCTGATAGGATGCTTTCAAGCCTCCACTTGATTGGCTCCCAATAAGCCCTTCCATGATTGGCTGAGGCTCTGTACAGCCATTCTGGCTTGCTTTAACCCCTTCCACGCCAGCATGGGGCAGCTGCCCCACTACAGGAGGACAAGGGGGAAGGACCCTTGTCAGGTCCTGTCTTGAGTGGTAAGGTGTGTGACTGGGTGTACCTACCCTGCACCAGCCCCAAAAGGGTTAACTGTGCTTTGCAGGCTGAGGAAGCCCCACCCCTCCGCTGAGCATGCTCAGCTTAGAGGCAGAGTATATAAGGAAGCAGCCCAACTCAATCTGGGCAGGCTATTGAAGCAGGAGGATGCAGGTTCTCAGCTCTCTTCAGGGAAGTGCTACAGGCTCTGACTACAGAGCCATGGCATGCTGCATGCAGTGTTCCAGATGGACTCTAAGCTGCCTGATGAGCCAGGAGAAGAGACCGTGCTGGCAGGAGCTATGCCAGCTGAGGACCCCAAAGACCCAAAGGGAACTGTGGAGAATTGCTGAGGGAGAAAGGGTAGGAAGATTCTTCTCTAGTGAGTGAACCAGGGAAACATTCAGCGTGTTTTGGGAGGATCCCTGTTGATTTGGTGGTGAGCACCCCCACCATTGCCAGGGTCCTGGGCTGGGACTTAGGCTACATCTACACTACAGGGGGGAGTCGATTTAAGATATGCAAATTCAGCTACGTGAATAGCGTAGCTGAATTCGACGTATCGCAGCCAACTTACCCCGCTGTGAGGACGGTGGCAAAATCGACCTCTGCGGCTTCCTGTCGACGGCGCTTACTCCCACCTCCGCTGGTGGAGTAAGAGCGTCGATTCGGGGATCGATTGTCGCGTCCCAACGGGACGCAATAAATCGATCCCCGAGAGGTCGATTTCTACCCGCCGATTCAGGCGGGTAGTGTAGACCTAGCCTAAGAGGAGCAGGGAGCGCCTGGGTGCCACACTCTCCTAAGTGGTGCCTGACTTCCCCAATGAGCCAATAGGCCACACAATCCTACAGAGGTGGCTACTCTGTTGACTCCAGCCATTAGGCCATGCTGTCCTGAGTAGAAGAGAGAGCTGCTTATTGACTCTGGCCATTAGGCCATGCTGCCCTGAGTAGAAGAGCTGCTTATTGAATCCGGCCATTGGGCCAACTCAACAAATCTGCTTCTTGTGTATATTCAGAACTAAAGTTGCTTATCTAACTGACAAAAGTAAGTTTTACTGCTCCATCGGATAGACAACACCATTGTGGGGAAAATAGCAGAATTCTATTCTGGTTTTTGTAGCATCAACATAATTGTAAAATATGTATGTTCCAGTTGCAGAAACTCTACTGTCCTTGATGAATGAGCTGGAAAGAATATGCTGAGTTTGCTGGGCTAATGTTGGGGGAAAAAAAACATAATTCTACTGGTAAACTGAGCAAACTTGATCTGGAAGTCTTGAAGAGAGACTAGAATGGAAAGCTAACGGATAACTGACTAAACAAATATCTTGTATGCCTGAAAGCCTCACCACATTTCCCTGTGTGTTAGATTTTCACCAAGCTTTGCTGAAAGTCTTGCAGTGTCTTGCCAGTTAACTCTGCCTCTCAGTTTAAGAAATGGTGGTTCAATCAGTTGTCCATTGTGTACTGAATAATTTCTCTTTTGATGATGAATAACTTCACACCTGCCAAATCATATAGAGTTTTCCATATGACACACATGCCATGTAAGCAGATCTAATGACGATCACTATTTTACTCATGGTTTTTGTGAACTCTGAATGTGCTTTTGTAAGACCTGCTGGATTGTTTCACTTCATTTACTTCCAGCTGTTCTTCTGGTCTATTTAAGAGAAGATGAGTTGTCCGGAAACAGCACAGAGCAAGACCTTTCTGGCTCAGACAGTCTGGAAGTCATACTAAGAAAGTAGCTTTCTAAAATACAAACTGGGTGTTTTTCTTTATTTTGAACTGTTTCCCCATAAAATATACTTCAGCGAGTCCATCTTCTCTTTTTTGGAGACACGTGGGTATGTATGGTACACTGACAAGTCCAGGCACCTTGTAAGAATTCCAATAGGCAGAACTACTGGGTTATAGTTTGATTTCATTTTGCTAATGTAGCAAATATTTTAGTTATTATATGGTAAATCAATAAATAGACTTCTGATAATAATCCTTGTGGTAATCATTTAAAATTAGTCCTGTTTTAGATTTGTTCAGTTTACTAATTAGTTTCAATACATTTCTTAAAAGTATTCTGATGACTGGTTCTTTTTCTAGATGTCCCGGGATGAGACGGTGTGTAAATATTGTGGAGTCAGCTATTTGATCCTTCACGAGTTTAAGCTGATGGAAGACAAAGTAAAAGCAATGGAAAAGGAGATGAAGTTTTATGAAGGAAGTGTAGAGCGGGAAAAAAGACTTCAAGCGCAACTACAGTGTCTTAGTCGAGACTTTGAACAGTGCACAGCTGACAGTGAATCAAAAACAGAAAGGTTGGAACATGATACTCATCCTTATATTTTTTCATATTAACATTCTCATCAACAACAAGGAGTCTGGTGGCACCTTAAAGACTAACAGATTTATTGGGGCATAAGCTTTCGTGGGTAAAAACCTGAGGTTTTTACCCACGAAAGCTTATGCCCCAATAAATCTGTTAGTCTTTTAAGGTGCCACCAGACTCCTTGTTGTTTTTGTAACACGGCTACCCCCTGATAGTCTCATCAATGTAATTGAAAGGATGGGTTTCAGAATGTAAACAGGCTTTGGCTTTCATTCCAGAATCAACCTGAATCAGGTGTAGTTCATACTTGAATACATTTTAGTATTTTAATTTAAATCATAGTTTGATGCATTCCATAGAAGCAAATATTTATTATCTGAATAGTTTAGAGCCAGTCAATAAATTTAAGTGAAAGAAAGGTTAGATTATTTCAGAGAAAGCTATTGACAAAGATGGAAAATACCTTTATTACTGGAGTCATAATTTATCTAAAATTGTTCAAATAAAAATTTAGACTATTATGGTTGGCAGAATAAGTATTTTACATTTCTGAAATTCGTGTACTTACTGCCTTACAATAGGTACAATAATCTGCTAAAGAAAAAACAGAAACCTTGCACTGAAAAGCTTACAATTCAGTTTCTTGAAAAGAATTATTTAGAGCACTGAAGCTGATGTGAAATTGGTTAGTACTGCATGTATGTAGTTTTGAAATGGCTTCTAAGTCCTTATTTCTAAGTCCTACATGGGAACCCATCTTGCAAACATTTATTGCTATGCATAATGCAAGTTATATTGTGGTAGTCTCATTAATGCGGTGGGAGTTTTGCCTTCATAGGAACTTCAGTAGATTGGCAGTATCAAATGCATAAATATTTCATTTACTGTATTTTATCTGTTGGTTGATTTTGCTTAGTGCCTATATTCATCACCATAGCAGTAATAAAACTGGAGAACCAAATTAACAAGTTCATTCAGTCAGACAGTTATTCTAAAAAAATTAAAGTCTTTTTACATTAAAGGGCATAATCAACTTGAATTCTAGGCAATTTAAAAACATTAGTTACAAGTAATTTCAGGTACACCCACTGAGTCCTCTTCCCCCAGTTTTTATGGTTCTACTGTCACATTCCCCCCCCCCTTTTTTTTTTAAAGATGGCTTTTCTCTTCCTTGTGACTATGTGAAAACCTAACAAGCAACAGGAGAAACAGGGAAATTTGACTATACATCTAGTTCTGTAACATATGTTGTTTTCACTATGTTTTATATATCTGTCAGCACTGTACCACTCTCCAGTATTAAACTGATATGGAATGGCTTTAAATTGATAGTTCTGGGTACAGTGATCAAGAGCTGTAAATGTTTCCTTTCTCAATTAATACAAATAGATGAGTCTGCTTTTTCTTCTACCTATTTATCAGCAAGTATTACTTTAAAGCTGAAACCAGAAGCACTAGTTATGAAATTCTGTCCCTTTCATGGGCCCAGAGTGTAGCTTTTGTTCTTGCATCTGCAAACTGATTATTTAATATTGCACCATATATGCCAGCTTAGTTTTGGGAAGACAGGAGAAAGCTAAACATGGAAACTGTGTTTTAAAGTCTTTTCCTACTTCTGTTCCTGCCTTCATCCTTCTTACCTTTTCTCCCACTATTTGTTTGTCCTTTTTTCCCACTTTTCACCCACACAACTATAAATATTTTTTCAGATCTAAGTTCCTAATTATGCACCTTATAGTAGTCCCATCTTGGATATTTGTTGTTGATGAGATAAAGAACTTGGTTTGGTATGGAACTTGTTTGTTGTAGTCATTATAAACAAGTTTCCACAATATGTTGATTTCTTTTTATTTGATACTATAGGATTGTTGGAGACATACTATATTTTACCTTCCTTCTCTTGCGGATATGCCATTACATGTTTTTTGGTGACCCATCATGACACTAGCAGATTTCTTACCAAAATAATAGTGTACCTCCACTACCCTCTTTTGTAAAAGAAATTCAGTGTTTTTTGGCTTCTCCTAAAACCAAAAGGTTTGAGGAGCTAGTTTCCATTATTTTTCTCATTTTTCTGCTTCTCTTCCTAACCAGACTTCACTCTATATTCTGTACCACTTCTTGTGCTCTCATTTTCTGTGCTCTTATTTTGACCAAGTATGTATTTTCCAGTTGTAGGTTTATAATATGTTTCTAATCTAAACAGTACCATTTTGTTTATTTAGTTAGCAATAATGTGGTGTTTGTGAAAGGTGAGTATGTGTTGCTGATTTCACTAGACACTAAGTCCTCTGACCACGTAATAGTATGGCATAAGCCAGCAGCACTGAAAGCTTCCCTGCAGTGCCTTACCACTCTACATTGGCACTGTTCTGGAGAGACCATCTTTAGGGGTGAGAGAGTAGTTCTAAGACTTTGTCCAGCCAATCAGGCTAATTCTAAAGACTGTCAGTTGCGGTGGTAGTTTTTGTGAGATGGACTGAAACTGCCAACTCATTACACATTGAGCATTAATGAGCTCTATAATAGTAATAATTTGCAGTTAGAATTCACCTGGAATGTATTGGAAACGCTAGAGAAGAAACATTGAATTGCACTAGTGGCCTACAGGCAAAGCACTCTGTCATCCGTTAACAGTCTTGTGAGCCACCCAAGGAGAGTAATAATTTAACATGACTGTAACATTTGAGATTGAGTTAAAGAACATCTTCAGCAGTCATTGCTAATAAATATTTAATCCTATAATATGTATGGCCACTCAGAGTTACATAATACACTAGCCTGTAGCCCATTCTGCTTATTGCAGTTTTTTTTGGTATTTTTTTTCCTTTCTGGGCTCCAAGCTTGGAATAAAGAAGAAATAGATTCTTTGTTTTCTTTGGTTCAAAAACCTTTTTAGAAGAGTGCATTTGCTTCTAATTGTTTTTACAGCCCTGGGCATCAGTTACACAGTGAATAACTGTAACATTTAATGTATTAGCAGATGATGTAGCAGCACATTCTTCTTGCTTAGAGCTGTTTGGTAGAGGTGAACTAAATTTTCCATTTATCAGTATTTTTGTAGCAAAGCTTGAACAGTTAATGAAAATTTCACCAATGCATTTTCCCCCTCCGGAGGCCTGGCCCATACTATAGGCTTGATTCAAAGTGCACTGGAGTCAAAGGTTATGTCTACACTAGGAGCTGGGGGTAGACAGGCCATTCATCAGGTTTTAAGCTGAATACTCCTCTTTTTCTATGGTTTGTCCCTCCTCCTGTTCAAAACCAGATGTGGTTTTGTCCAGTATCACCGAAGAGGGATGCCATTTTGAAAAGCATGCCGCTCCACACCTGCAGGCATGACTTTCATGTATTTTCACACCAGGAGGGGGTGGGGTTCTTTCAAAATGGCTTTCTCCATGCGTCATGACCTTGCATGCACTGTGTGCTAGGTCGCACCATATGTGCAAGGTCACGCTGGTGGGGGTGGGCCCACTCCCTTCCCGGAAGTACCAGAATGTCCAGTATTCTGGGATGTGGCAGTGGCCATGCTAGCTGGGGGTGTGATTCTCAGCTCAAGTAGACATACTTATTCTAGGTCTGATTGAGCTAGCATGCTAAAAATAGTAGTGTAGCTGCAGTAGCACGGGTAGCAGCAAGCAGTGGCATGGGTCTGGGAGGCTTTGTACTTAGGGCAGCTAGCCCATGCTGCTGCTCACTGCTACCGTGCCTACACTACCATTTTTAGCACACTAGTTCCAAGTGTAGTAGTAGCAAAAGGAAGTTTTCCCCTTGACTCAATGGGGTTTTGATCCAGCTGTATTTGAATAATAAAAATAAATAAGCTATTGTGCCCCGTTAAGTACCTTTTCTAAATATCTCTGCTCTTCTGTTTGTTGTCCTGCTTTTCTCTTGTGATCTATTGCTGCTGACATATTAAGTTGTTACATTTACTGACCACTCAGTGCATTGCCATGGTCCTGGTTTTTGCCTGGGTGAGATGGGGCTGGCTAGAGAATGAGATTTCATCAGTGGCCAAAAATGCCTTTTTAAATTTGTGGTTGGCCAAGAGACTGGATGTGTTTCTCTCAGATACAGACCCCATTCCTTTTTTTGCTTTTAGGTTAGACTACTGTGAGTTGCTCTACCTGTTGGTAACGCAGAGCGCGGTTGGGTGGCGCACCCTCCCTGCCCCCTGTGCGGGCTGGCCTGGGCTTTGCTGTACACCCTCCCAAATGTTCCTCCATGCCCCTCTAGGGGGACATGTACCACAGCTTGGGGACTACTCCCATAGAGAGAGAGCCATATAAGTACCTAGATCAGGGGTGGGCAATAATTTTTGCAGGGGGGCCACTCCATGAATTTTGGTAAGTCGTCACAGGCTGAACATTTCTACTATATTAATGGAGGGTACGGGGTCTGGGAGGGAGTTTGGGTGCAGGAGGGAGCTATGGGCTGGGGCAGGGGTGGGGGTGCAGGGTCTGGGAGAAAGTTTGGTTGCAGGATGGGGTTCTGACCTAGGGCAGGGGGTTGGGGTGCGGGAGGGGGTAGTATGTGTAGGCTTTGGGCAGTGCAGCAGGGCTCAGGCAGCCTGCCTGCGTGCCATGGCCCCACGCCGCTCTCAGAAGCGGCTGTGGCCGGCTGCTGCTGGCATGTCTCTGCGCGCCCCTTGTGGGGAGGGAATCAGCGGGTCTCCGTGCACTGCCTGCAGCCAGTTTCTGGCCAATGGGAGCTGTGATGATGGTGCTGGGAGTAGGGGCAGCACATGGAGCTGCCTCCCACTCTGCCAGGGGAGTGCAGAGATGTGACAGCAGCAGCCAGCCATAGTCACTTCTGGGAGCGGTGTGGGGCCATGGCAGGTAGGCAGCCTGCCTGAGCGCCCTGCTGCGCCGCAGGACTCTTAGCAGCCCGGAGATTGTGAATGGGCAGCCAAAGAGCCTGGCGGGCCAGATAGAAATGTTAGATGTGCCGGTCTGTCCCACGGGCCGTATTTTGCCCACACCTGACCTAGATAGACAGAATGAACTAACAATAAAGGGTACACATTATCTCAGATCCTTTTAACCAATGGATGGCTCGCTCTGGAACAGTTATTCCATATTGACACTGGTCCATTGTGGTTACATGTCCGTCTTCAATAGGGAGTATTGCTGGCATATGTATTCCTTTCTGCTTCCATTGAGAGTTACTCTATAGGAGCAGGGATAAAAATATTCCTTTTGAAATCACTATACGACTTTTAGTAAATACCATAAGATAGTGGCCTGAGGAAACAAATAATGAAAGATACAAGCATTTAAAAACTAGGCATTAAAATATTGCATAGGGAGAGGGTGGGATTTGTAAATTAAATCTATTGGAGAACTCTGCTTGTGTGTGAATGAGCTGAATATCTTCATATTTGCATAATGATTTAGAGTTCAATGGTCTCTTATATTGAAGCATGACATATTCTGTATTATGCTGACTAGGTGGGATATAACTAGAGACAATCTTCTTTTTCAGAAATTATGATATGGTAGATGGTCTTTCGTTCTGATTAAATGGAATTTCCAATTAACAGAATATTTCTTTTTAATGATGATACTGCTGTCTAGTGAGCTGCAGAATTGTAGTGAGCTCATCAGATTACTGCACAGTCCTATGGAGCTGGGAAGAGGCACTATTTCTAATATGAAAGGACCTAAGCCTGCTGTTTACCCAGTGGCAAGGGCAGCCATGAGAAGTCCAGTATAGCAGCTCAGCATGGATGGAATAAGTTAACAGGAGGTGGGGAAGTATTTCATATATTTCTTATTTGTATGATCACTAAGGAGAGACTTAGAGCTGCTATTAGAGAAGCAAACAGACAAAACTAGCCCAAGACGGAGATTAAATACAAAGGCCTATCATCAGTAAATCGTCAGAGCCCTACTTAAACAGAATTATCAACAGAATTATCATCCTGATTAAGTAGCAGTCTTTATTGTTAAATTAGTATAACTAGGTTTAAGTCAGTTGGTTCTCTGAGAGATACATTCTGGGTACCCACCAACCTGTGTGTAACGTGTGTATTTTGGTGACTGCAGTTGTGTGTACTAACTCTTTGTTAAAAATTCGGTACAAGGCAGTTCCCTGTGCTGCATCAGTTTACGTACGTTTAAACTGCACAATGTGATATACTGACCTAACATGCCATGTCATGTTATTTTACCAAGCTAACAAATATCCTTTTAACTTAAAGGTAGTGAGTATTTTTCCAGTACCTGTAGTTTGGTGTGAATGGCAGATATTCTGCTATTGCCAATTACAGAGGTAACATAATATAACATGTCCCATGCAATAAAACACATGGTGATACATCATAACTGATGTAACAGATGCAGTGTAGCTATAATAAATAAGAAATAGTAAATTGGAAAAGTAGTGAATAACAAGAGCAAACATGTATTATAGCAGTCGTTTGAATATTTGTCTCTGGTGACATGCAGTTAATTTGGTCAACAATTGCCTGCTATCAGCATGTCTGACTGCATTTTTAAACAGTGTTTAACCTCTTATGTTTGTCTCATTATTTATTCCTCTGTATGTCTTCTGTGTTCTGAACTGTTCTTACTTTAGATACATAGAGTACTTCTTCCTCTTATAATATCTTCTTGGTATATCTGAACTGGAAAATCTCTGTTTACGACTGATGTTTTAATCCTGACAAACACTGAGAAGACATTTGTGTGAATTGACCTAAAGCTGAAAGATTTAGTACTGTGCATAAGTTATTTGTAACATTTCATCTGATATGAGTGTATCAGGAACAAATTTTGTGAGTAACTTATTCCATACACATTATGGATGTGTCATAAATAGGAAACTCTCTGGCTACATGGACATGTGATTTTACACGTCTTTATCTTACTAAGATGCTGATGGAGGATTCAGCACTCAGGAATACCTTGCAAATTTGCATTTTGTTTACTTAGCTGCATGCCACAAAATGCTGTAGTCCTTATTGCTTTCTTTTGGGAATCCATTTTCTTGATGACCATAATCATGGCTTAAGAGAGTCCATTCCAATGTTTCATGATGCATGCATGGCCTTATTATAGCTATGATATTTTTGTCACGTATGTTGTCTGCCATGATCCTCATGGAATATAATTAGGTTATCAAGACACTTCTGACTGGTGAAACATAATAGTGTGTCATAGGATAGTATGACTAGTTTTTGACTTGGACAAACTTTATATGGGGCTGAGATACTGAGGTGTTTATGGGGATGATGGCGTAAATGGAAAGTACATTCTGTGGAGTAAAAGTATTGGCCCTGTCTAGCCAGATCTGAAAGGGCAACAGCATGTTGGGGGGAGACGGGGGGGGAAGCTCTCCCATGGTAAATGAAAAGCAAACAGAAAAGGTCAGGATACAATAAATCCTGCTGCCCTTGTAAAATGCAGAGCTAGTATGAAATTTTTCACTTGCATGCTGTTCTTCTGAAGGGTAGGATTTTGGACCTTAGAGTACTGCATGTGTTTGTACTTATCTAGTATTTGGAAAACCTTTTAGTTGAAATTAAATTAAATTCCCCCATTGGAAACAATCATGAAAACAGCTTTGCTTGATAAATTTGGCAATGGTTTCTTATTTTGTAGATGTTGTGTTGCATATCAGCATGCTGTGCTTGTTCACGTTCAATAAGGTAAAATTTTGCTTGTTTTGAAATGAGAACCTTAAGCCCCTATGCTTTTCTATTCAGTTTTAAGAATAATTTTTGGTTTCATTAAATTATTTCAGTTGTATCCCTTTCTATGCTAGCATATTTTAAATGAGAAAAAGTAAGTTCAAGAAAAACATCTTGCTGTTGGCAGCAGGTGTGTGAGATCTTATACCGATCCTTTTCGCAGAAGGTATAAAGTTTTATAAAGCAGACTCACCATACTGGTCTCTGAGGATCCTGCACACGTCTGTGTTCAGGCAAAATGAATGTCCCACTAGACTTTTACTTGGCCTCTATAATTTCTCAACCTTCTCTAGTGTCTCTCATAGAAATGAGGCCACCGTTTAGTCCTTAATCTTTACAAAATCATGAACTGTGCCAAATAATAGCAATTTGTATATTATAGTCTTCATCTTTATATCAACCTATGGATTACTAGCCAAAAGGTTTGTCCTACTTAATGCCAATGCTTGAATTGTACCCTGGGTGTGGAGTTTTGGGATGGGATGGTTGAAGTTTTCCAGAAGTTCAAGACCAACAGCAATTTGAAGGCTAAAAGTAAAAGGACAGGTTTCCCACTTAATCCCTCACTGAGTTTAATGGAAGCAGCTCAGAATTATTTTGGGGAAGACCCTGCCTTCTCCTCTGTGGCTGCGGAGAGCCCTCCTGGGGCAGGATTTAAGATACAGCAAGCTAAGGCCTTTTTTACTTCTGTATGAGAGTGTCCACACAGGGGGTTTATTGTGTTTTCATTTATGCAAATTAACTTCACACCTTTTAGTTGATTATCTTAACTTTCCAGAGTGTCCTATGTAGACAAGCCCTATTAGAGTTTGTCAGAATATATCCTGACTACATGCCAGTTCTCTTTAAAAAGATACTGACACCTTATAGAGAGCTTTGAAATACCTTATATTGGCTGCTCCTGTAGCATATAACTTTCTGTGTTTGTGTTATGAGGTAATTTATCTGCAGTGAGCTTGCTCTTGTTTGCTTCTGCTTCTTATCCCCCAGTAGTCCTCTGTTTTAAATGTCATATTTCAGCATTGAAAAAATGAGTGAGTCAGAGGACTGTGCCGTTAAGTAGGAATAAGAGGCAGATGGACTCCTCCTCTTTCCAGGCCACCACAATTAAGAATAAAGAACAAGGCATGAGAAATATATTTAAAAAAGCAGAATTGTTTCTAAATGGAATGCCTTGTTGAAAAACATCAGCAGCTCTGTAAGAAACAAAGAGTCATTGACTGAAGTTTAAAATATGCCTTAGAAAATATACTCAGCTGTTTCTGTCATGCCTTCGAGTTGTGTATGGGGAACATGGGAAGAGTTCCACATCTTTTACTAGGGTAGAGAGTCTCATTGATTGACAAAACACTATAATCACCACTACAATATATTTGTTGGTATTGCATTGATGTGCATCACTTGGTACATAAAAAGAAATAATTTCATAAAGTAAATGAGAGTTCTGCAATGTGATACAGATGTTTCATGTGGGTGTTGGAATTTAGGATGTGGGCGCTCCTTAATGGCTCAATTGTAAAAGACAAATAGATATATTATTTTGCCAAGAAGTGGCACATGGATATAGAATTCAATAAGCACATGTGTTTTGCACAGACCAATTGCCAACAGAACGAAGCAGTGTGGTGCCCCCTTTTCTTTGTAGAGGGAGTAAGCATGTGCTCAGTACTATAACTTTTCAAGGCCTTTATTCATACAATTTTACTTCATTCTGAAAGATGAGGAGAAGTGCAAAATAGTTATTTTGTATTCAGAGAAAAAGGGCATTTGTGTGTTTAGAAGAGGTATGGAATTAACTAAGAAATAGTGTGTTTGGCTATTTTTAATGAATCAGTAATATGTGCCAATTTAATAGTGCATATTTTAATTAATCAGGTCATAGCTTTATTAAATATTGCTCTGTAGTATTGGTGTACTGTACCAGCCATCAGAAAACCAGAAAATGGTTTCATATAACAGGTTTGTTTTGTATGATTTTTTTAAATATTTGCAAAATAATAATCTGTGAATTCTGTTACAGGTGATGATACAGATGGTCTCGGCTTGTCTCTGTTACTCTCTGAGTGAAATTCACGCCTTGCGTTGGCCCTCTGCACAAAGCTAATGGGGTTTAAATGGGATTTATGTGATGCCAAGACCTTGTGCTAGTCCTCTGCACAGGGTTGAATTAGGGCCACTTTCATACTTATGAAAATAACAGACAAGAGTTAGATGAGTTCCAGGAAGGGGATAAATTAACACAATGCCCTGGATAGTACTAGAAGATTATGCCCTCTATCTTTGACTGCTAGATTGACTCTTCAAGCTATGAAGAGGTTTGCTTAATTGACAAAATTAAACATTCAGTTCTAATGTTAGTAAATGAGCAGAACTCATTCATGGGTCCTGTCCTTCAAAGCTGATGACCTCTAGTCTGTAATTATTTATTCCTCTGTTCAAAAAAGGCTCTAACAGGTCTAACCTACTTCTCTCCCAAGCTGATTTCCTGCAGTGTGTTTGTTCATCCAAAAGCAGATGTGTTTAGCTGCAACAGTAACTTAATCTGGGTCAGACAAAAGGCATTATTTCAAAGAGATGAAAAACTGTCAGTGGAAAGTGGAAAGAGTCATGTTAATCTGCAAAACAATTTTGCTTCCTTCCTTACTAAAAATATTAAGTAAAAATAATATTTTAAACTTTTTCATAATTTTGACATCTGAGAATGGTCCCACATACTGCAGAAGATTAATGGGATGGAGAAATGGTTACCTACCCTCTAGGTGTTTGAGCAAGTAGTGTTCTTTTAATCTATTTAAAGTAATTTGGAGAGGAATGTATCTTTTAGTATAAGGTAGAAGGGAATTTTTCCTACTTGAAAAATGTAACCTTAGAAAAGTGCTTTCTGTCCATCTATACAATTGATACAGTGATACCTATCACACTGTGGTGTTGTAAGGCTTGCTTAACGTATGTAAAGTGCTTTGAGACCCTTGGAAGAAAGGAGCTAGAGAAGTGCAAAGCATTACTCAGATTCACGTTCAATTACTGTAAATTGTGCGTTTTTTAATCTCAGTCTATGTCCTATTTTACTGATTGGCTGGAGGGGGCTGGCACAAGCATCTAGTTGATTGCTTTTGGGCCCTGTTGACAAAATTCTTAGCTTTCATCAAAATGAAAAGTTTCTAGCCATCCTTTGCTAAGATCGCCTTGGAGAAGTAAATGAATTGTTCACTGGAGTTGGCATCAACAAGCAACAAGGCTTTTTCAGCAGGAAGCTGGAGTGGGGAGGATCTAAAAATTCCCTTGACACATACTTAAAAGTGAAGCAAGTCAATTAAGTTTAGGATGTATCCTCTCCCAAATTCTTAGACCAGCCTTGTGTATAGAGGTATGAAAATGATGAACAGGATTAGTTATACTGTGTGTATTGAAGCCAGCAGTTTTGAAGATATAACTAGAAATGCTAAGGTCAGCTCTCCTTGTTAAAACTTTCATCCATTTCTGGGTCTGTCAATTAGGGAAAAAAGCATTTTTTTAAATCTGAGTTTTAATACCTTCAACTTGATTTTAAACAGTGTCTATATTAGTGGTAAGTAGGGTTGTCAACTGAATTAAGCTAGCTCAGTTGAGCTAACTTAGAAAAAAGGCACCATTTGCCTAGTCTACGCAAGGACTCTGAGGCTAGGATTGCTCACTCAGGCCATGCTTCAGGTAGACATGTAACTGGTGTGACAGATGAGCACTCCCGTCGCACATCTGTAACCAGTACCATTCCGAACAAATGTGGCACATGAGAGCTCCCCTCGCACATAGTTCCTGCACCCCCATCTTGCTGACTGCACCAGCAGTGACAAAGGTGTGTGTGGAATTTGGGGGAAAGCTGCTGCATTGAATGGGACTCTTGCAGCCTGCTTCTTTCTTCCTGTCAGTGTCTGCATCAGTTCTAGACTCAAGTTTCAATAAGTGGAACTGGGAAGAAGTCCTTCAACCCCAAACTGCCTATGGGAAACCCTTGCCTCTTCCTGCTCCCCACACCAACTAGAGGAAACCATGCGCAGCCAGAAAACACCCACCCACTTTGAGAATCAAAATAGATCCAGAGTATGAAGCTGAAGTGTTGTTAGGGAATGGGAGAAATATCAAAGTCAAGGCTCCCCCAAGCCAGTGGCTCACCAGGCTAACATGGTTAGGCACATCAGTTTCATAGTCAGCAGTACACCAGGTAGTGATGTGGCCAGCATCACATCTGACTGTCTTTGAATGCCCTAACCTGATGTATCAGGTTCCCGTTTTGCAGCTTGGCGAACTGGGGGTGGCCTTTCAGTGTGAGATCAAGGGAGACTGAAACCTACAACTTTCAGGATTGAAGTCGAGCAACTTAACCACTGAGCCACCACATCTTTAAAAAAGTATGGAGAAGTATGGAGTTTATTAATGTTGGGAGGGTGCGGGGGGTGGGGGGGAGGAGAAGAGTATTCCCGCAGGAAATCTCCTATGTATCACCAACTGAGATTTTTTTTTTTCCAAATCATTCTGTGGCCTGCTTAATGTTCAGTTAAGAATGTTATAACTATCCTACTGGATTAAACCAGTGGCCCATCTAGCCCAGTATCCTGTCTCTGACAGTGGCTAGACCAAAGCTTCAGGAGGAACTATATAGAAAAGGGCAGGTGGATTGATCCATCCCTGTTTTCCCCTCCCTTCTGGCAGTCAGAGGTTGAGGGTCACCATGAACATGGGGTTGCATCCCTGACCATCTTGGCTAATAAAAATTGATGGACCTATCCTTCATGAATACACCTAGTTCTTTTTTGAACCCAGTTATACTTTTAGCCATCACAACATCTCACAGCAATGAGTTTCACTGATTAATTGTGCATTGTATTAAAAAGTACTTCCTCTTGTTTGTATTAAATGGGCTGCTTATTAATTTCATAGAGTGACCTCTGATCTTTGTATTGTGGGAAAGGATAAATAACACTTTTCTGTTCACTTTTTCCACACCATTCATGATTTTATAGACCTCTATATAACCCTCTTACTCATCTCTTTCCTAAGATGAGCAGCCCTGATCTTTGTAGTCTCTCGTCATATGGAAGCCATTCCATGTCCTGGATCATCTTTGTTGTCCTTTTCTAAACCTTTTCCAGTTCCACTGTTTGTTTTTATATATATATTGATCTTTCTGTATGCTCTCTTTATTTCCATTGCTAGTTTTATATTATGCTATCAGTGTCACAGTTATAGCATGAAAAATAGGTTACCACCAGGAAAGGAGTTACAGCAACATTCCTGCAAAATTTTAGGCATTCCCCTTTGTTCTTGCTTACATTTCTCTAGAAAATAAAAGCATATTATGTAAATGCATGAAATCATACAGTTGAAAAGATGCTGTTCATTTAGTTCACCTCCTTCAGTGCTGGTTCATTCCTCACAGTACACATTAGTTGTTTTTCCAATCAGTTATTTAAATGATTCAAGTGAAGTAACTTCTTAGGCTTTTCATGGCCTGTTCCACCTCCTGCTATCACAGGAATTCATGAGCTATATACCCACAAGACCCTAACATATTATTGTTGCTTAGCATTCCAGAGGAAGAAAAAAACATCCTTGCTAATACACTGTGGAGGGCAATCCTCATATTTAAATGATGTATGTAATGTTATTTTTACCCAGAGATACCAGAGTTGCATATAAAAAGAGACAACAAAATACTGCTTTATAAAAATGTCTCATACAGTAGCTTGATTGTGGACATTCAGAAACTGATACAGAAGAGAATTTTTAATGTGTTTAATATTCTTTGTTTCATAGTATACTTTGTGAAACTCTGTATAATCCAAATTCAAACTTTTATTTTAATATCCTTGCTACAGGTACACAGTGTCAACTGCACGTTACAAATGGAGTAATTTTTTGTTTGTTCATACTGTAGGATCAAGTCAAAACTGCATTTTGTCAAAAATATTATGATATTTCTCCAATAGTATAATGGTCAGATAGTTTGTTACACTGAGTTGTTGTTGGTTTTCTGACTGCTCTTTTATTGAAATGATATGTGTGTGTTTGGGAGAGGGGAATTAGACAGAGGAAGGAGCATCTCTGGCCACTTGGAGAAGGGGCCAGATTGATATTTATTAGTGTGTTCAATTTAGTCCTAGCATCCATCTCTCTCTCTCTCTCCCACTTGCTGAGCATCTTTCTTCCACTTCTATCCTTGACTTTCCCTTGAGCTTAGCCCACCTGTATCATTGTGGGGAAGCAGGGTGGTGGCGACTCAGAGAAGCAGCTGGGGATGAAACTTCTCAGCATACAGCTCAGAAATGACTTCATACTGAAGAGCTAGGAAGTAAGGTGAACTGAAGGCATAAAGCTCATTGCACATTGAGGGGACTGGAAAGGGAGTTGGAGACTTCATTTACTAGCTCAGTGCTGCAGACCCTGTGAGAATGTTTATTTCTTTAAAAACTTTCTTTCCAATAAAATTATATAGAGAATAATTTCTTATGTTATTTTAAAAACCATTAATTTGTTACCAAATTTGACCTGACCATGTCTCTTTAAAGCTGCTTTGGGAAACTTTTCTTTGATATTGCTGGCTTGTGTTCAGTTAAAAACTCCCACTTAAAGTTGCCGTAACACTTTCTGTTGCATATAATTCTCAAGCCTTTTATAATGATGGAGTATTGACACTGTAATTTGTTAATTTTCAAAATAATATACTGAGCTGGACTCTCTTCTTGTACCATTCTTACCATGGTATAACTCCATTGACTTCAGTGGAGTTACTCCTAATTTATACTGGTGTGGGAAGAAAATCAGGCTGATATTTTTCAAATTGAATGTACTGCTGGTGAAAGATGCTTAGACTCTGAAGGCCTTTGTTCCTCTGCAGAACAGGTTGAGAACAGGTAGTGTCAATGCAGTTTTCTCTTGACAATCCTACCATTGTATTATAATCCTGTTCTGGAGGCTCATGTCTAGGGGGAAGAAGGTTATTCAGTTTCTGGGCCCACTAAATTTTTTTACCTCTGTCAAGACTGCAAAGAAGAGTGTCAATTAGTGCCAATTGTGAGTTGATTATCAGTCCACACAGCAATGGATGAAGACGACCAATTCATTTCACATAGACCACTGAACATTTGTCAAGATATTACCTTAATTTACTGTCAGACTGGGTCAGATGTGAACCAGCAACACAGAAGTGAAACATTTCATATACCAGTACATTACCAATCTCCTAAATCATCTAGCTCAACATCTATGGATTAAGTTAAACAGATCACTGAAAAAGCATAATTTGGAAGTAGTTTGTGAATAGGTCTGTCAGAAATATGCTTCAGTTTTTGTGACATGTACAAGGTATATATTCTACACCCAGTTAACAAATTAAATATTAGCTTCTTCATATTTGTAGATAAGTGTGCATATGTAAGTGAAAGAGACCATGTAGAAATGAAAATGGTGTAGAGAATGCACAATCAATCATATCTACTAATAACATTAGGAAGGGGCTATTGACCATTAGTACTACTTCAGGACATATCAGTTTGCACCGAAGAGTCCCTTGCAAATACTTCTCTGCTTTTTCATAATATTCTTTTCGTTGTCGGCACCAGTTGTTAACATGTCACGCGTGGCTCCCACTCAGTGCAGACTTCCTCCTGTGTTCAGCATGAACATATGTTAGTTGTGAAGAAAAGATGTTCAGTTTCACAGTTTATTGAAATGTAGAAGGGAGCACTGTGTTCTCAAGATTCTCTTTTAGTGCCAGGAGTTAATGATCCATTGAGCTCTGTAGGTCTCTGTGGTCCCTCATGCAAACGATGGCTAAATTAACAAGTTTATTCCCCCGCACCCCATCAATAATGGGAGACAGTGTGCAACTATTCAGATTGAACCCCAGCAGGAGGTATAATTATACTTTTTATCCATTAAAGTAGGCCTCCTGATAGCCACTATCTCCAATCAGATTGAGTTTTTTTAATTTTTATTTAAAGTTGGGAGCTTTTCCTAACAAGATCCAGTATAGTACTTTGAATTAAGACAGGTAGTCCGTATAACCATTAAAGCATTAATTCCTAAGTAACTTCTAGAAATATTTATCTTTCAATTAAACATCAAAGTCCAGTCTGCAATGACAATCTCAGGACACAGTAGTCATGGCTCCCATATTGAGAGCTGTTAGATAGCCACATAGTCATCAATACATAAATTCACCAAATTCTGCATATTTGTCATCCAATCTTAGTTGGTCTGGTCCCTTGGTATAACTAAGGGTATGTCTGTACAATGCCATGCCCAAGCTAGCCTACCTTAGCAAGCTGAATCTAGTGTGGATAACAGTAAGTGAAGAAATGCAGTGCAGGCTTCAACACAGACCTGGGTACATACTGGGCCCGCTAGCCTGCTTTGAAACTCGCATTGTCTTATATTCCCTGCTATTGTTACAAGTGCTAGGTGGATTCAGGCTAGCTTGGGTAGGCTAGTCCATGTAGGTTTCGCTTTGTAAGCACACTCCTAGTCTAACATGAAAATAGGGAAATATAACCTAGATGGAGCTACTATAAGGTGGGTGCATAACTGGTTGGAAAATCATTCCCAGAGAGTAGTTATCACTGGTTCACAGTCATGCTGGAAGGGCATAACGAGTGGGGTCCTGCAGGGATCGGTTCTGGGTCCGGTTCTGTTCAATATCTTCATCAATGATTTAGATAATGGCATAGGGAGTACACTTATAAAGTTTGCGGATGATACCAAGCTGGGAGGGGTTGCAAGTGGTTTGGAGGGTAGGATTACAATGCAAAATGATCTGGACAAACTGGAGTAATGGTCTGAAGTAAACAGGATGAAATTCAATAAGGACAAATGCAAAGTTCTCCACTTAGGAAGGAACAGTCAGTTGCACTCATACAAAATAGGAAATGACTGCCTAGGAAGGAGTACTGCAGAAAGGGATCTGGGGGACATAGTGGATCACAAGCTAAATATGAGTCAACCGTGTAACACTGTTACAAAAAAAGCAAACATCATTCTGGGATGTATTGGCAGGAGTATTGTAAGCAAGACACGAGAAGTAATTCTTCTGCTCTACTCTGCGCTGATTAGGCCTCAACTGGAGTATTGTGTCCAGTTCTGGGCACTACATATCAGGAAAGGGGTGGATAAATTGGAGAAAGTCCAGAGAAGAGCAACAAAAATGATTAAAAGTCTAGAAAACATGACCTATGAGGGAAGATTGAAAAAATTGGGTTTGTTTAGTCTGGAGAAGAGAAGACTGAGGGGAGACATAACAGTTTTCAAGTACAGAAAAGGTTGTTACAAGGAGGAGGGAGAAAAATTGCTCTTTTTAACCTCTGAGGATAGGACAAGAAGCAATGGTCTTAAATTGCAGCAAGGAAGGTTTAGGTTGGACATTAGGAAAAACTTAATTGTCAGAGTGGTTAAGCGCTGGAATAAATTGCCTAGGGAGGTTGTGGAATCTCCATAATTGGGGATTTTTAAGAGCAGGTTAGACAAACACCTGTCAGGGATGGTCTAGATAATACTTACCCCTGCCTTGAGTGCAGGGGACTGGACTAGATCAGTGCTTCTCAAAGTCGGTCCACCGCTTGTTCAGGGAAAGCCGCTGGCGGTCTGGACCAGTTTGTGTACCTGCCGCATCCGCAGGTTCGGCCGATCGCGGCTCCCTCCTATTGGAGTGGAAAATATTTCATCATCATCTGATATAAATACAGCATCTGTTTTTTCCTCAAATACAGAACAGAATTATTTATTGAAAACTTCTGCTTTATTATTGACAGTTCTACCATGTATATCTAGTAATGGACCAATACCACTATTAGCATTATTTTGTTCCTAATATACTTTAAAAATTTCACTGTATTGTCTTTAACTCTGCTGGTCACAGACTTCTACTAATGTGTGTTTGCTTCCTTATCTATTTTCTACACTTCCTAGCTTCTAATGTATATTAATTGCTACCAACTTCCCCTTTTTTCCATTTGATAGATTTTGTTTTTTAATTTTATATAGCTGCTTTGACTTCCAATCAAAGCCAAGCTGATGTTTTAACCAGTGTAGCCTTCTTTCTTGACTATGGGATTGTGGCTTTTTGTGTATTTTATAAAATGTTCTTAAACAATTTCCAACTAGTATTCAAATTTTTCTGTTTAAATTCATTTGCCCAGGTGATTTAGCTCATAATTGTGTTAAACTTTGTGTGAAATTGGCCTCTTTAAAGCACCCAATACATATATTACTGGTTTGAACTTTATTCTCTTTGGATGTAACAAATGTAATCAAATCATAATCACTTGCACCTAAGTAACCACTATTTTTTAGTTCGGAGATCCGTTCTTTATCTGTCAATATAAGGTCTAATATAGGATTCCCTGTATTGGATGCAACACTTCTTGAGTTAGGAAATTGTCTCATATATACTTCTTAGAAATTCCAAGAATGATTTAGTACTGGCAGAATGAGAACTCCAGTATGTGTCACTCAAATTGAAGTCTCCCTTGAAGATGCCGATTGTAAAAATCAAATTATCTATTTATTATTATTATTATTATTATTATTATTGTTTTATTATTTGAATGACAGTAGTCTCTACAGGCCCCAGTCAGGAATTGGGGCCCCTTTGTGATAGACACTATGCAAACACAGTAATGCAGGTAGGTATACCCATTTCCCAAACCATTCTGCTACTGTACCTCAACAGTGACTTATGATACCCTGTCATGGCTCCCATAAATGGAAACGGCAAGCTGTAATTACATGGAATTTTGTGTGTACACTAGTAGCTATGTTGAGACCATCAGACTCATTTCATTTGTGATCTGAACTGATTTAAATCCATGTCCCAAGTGGTTAACTGGGTATGTCACATAGACCCTGAGGACTTTTAACAAATTTTATGTACTTTTTTTTTTAACTAAACTTTTTAGAATGTACACATGGTAACATGTCTTGTTTTTCTTTTACTGTTTTGCTTTTTAATATGGAGACATTTATTAAAAATAATGTACTTCATATGCAGAACAAAATTACTCACTGCGTGGAAATGAAAGAGGGGGGAAAAAACAATGAATTTGAACTTTACATGAAGTAATGAAATTTTCATTGCTGATAAAAATAACAGCATTGTATGCTAGCACAGTTGAATCCTGCTGTGCGGCAACATTTGATTTACATTTGCAAACCTCTGGGAAAGAATGGTAACAGGAGTAGGTGACTGAACAAAGATTAAGTTAAATTCGTCATTTGTGTGTGAATTCCTTTGCTCGAAGCCTGAGTATATTTATTTGACTATTTTGTATTTTGTTTTTTAACTTTTATTTAATAATTTACAAGTAGAAATCTTTTGAGTGTCTCAGTTACTTTTTTTCTGTAAAGTAATGGACATAATAGACATTTGAAAAAAGCTTTGAGGATTTTTAAATGAGAAACTTATGTATTTCATATTATATGGGCCCAGTCTTGCATCCCTTAGTTAGGCAAAAATCCCATTGAAATCAGCTTGAGTTTTGCATGAGAGAGGACTGTAAATTCAGACCTTTTATCAGGACCAACCTTACGTATTTTTAAACAGTGTTAGAATCTTCTAAGGGTGTCAGTTTCTTTGGTTCTCATCCTCCCTCACTTCCTCAAGATGAGACTGTCTCTCTCACCTGATCAATCTTATAAAAAAAGAAACATTTTTTGTTAGCGTCTCATGATCCTACTACTACAGAGGCCAAGGGATAAGGGACATCATGAGCGACTGTGCTGTTCTCATGTCTCCTGTACCCTTCTGCCCTTTTAGTATTTTCTGTGCAAATGCAATTTCTTGTAGATACATTTTTCATTTTTTTTTGCTAAAGAAGTGATTTGTTTATGAATAGCTTCAAGTCAGAGCACAAGCAAGATTTAGATCAGCGGTTCCCAAACTGTGGGTCAGGACCCCAAAGTGGGTTGCGACCCCATTAAAATGGGATTGCCAGGGCTGGCATTAAATTTGTTGGGGGCTGGGGCTGAAGCTCAAGCCCTACCACCTGGGGGCCGAAGCCCAAGCGCTTCCACCCTGGGTGGTGGGGCTCAGGTTACAGGCCACCTGCCTGGGGCTGAAGCCCTTGGGCTTGGGCTTTAGCCTCCGCCCTGGGCAGTGGGGCTTTGGCTCTGGCCCCCCACGCTGGGGGGTGGGACTCGGGCAGACTCAGGCTTCAGTCCCCCCCTCCTGGGATCATGTAGTAATTCTTTTTGTCAGAAGGGGGTCGCAATGCAATGAAGTTTGAGAACCCCTAAATTAGATGTAACTGAACTGCTTATTACGCTCTGCATAGCACACCCGCTTGACTTGAGTCACATGACTGAGTAAAGCAAAAGCACAGTCTTAAATTACTCTGTTAGTTTTCTCTTTTAAAAGAAATTTGTAACCATAGATATTTGTGAAGCTGTTTTTATAGTTACAACAGTTACACACAGCATGTACAATTAAGAATGAAAGATTTGTTGCTTGCCATTTGTTTGAATATTTATGATTTACTGAGGATATAGAATTTTAAAGACGTACTGTCATCTCATGGAAAAATAGATAAAATGTTATTCAGTCTGTTTCCCACCCACCCTCCCCCATGTTTATTAGGGCATTAGCGGTAAAAAGCATCTTTAATTTCTTTATAGTCCATCTATTTTTATTTCTATTGCTTATTCCTTCCTTGAATTGTAATCATTTGCTTGTGGCATCATAATTAGTTGGTATGGAGATTATTCTGGGTTATGTTTTCTTATTTCATAACTAGGAAGATGCAAAATAACAATGTATACATTCTTTGAGATACCATGTAAGACCTGATTGTGCCATTCTTATTCAAGCAAAATAGGAAACTTCAGTGGAACTTTTGTGTGATTGAGGGCATGCAGGATAGAGCCTCGGCTCAAAATTGAACAAGACTGGCCAGTAATTGACAGACTCCCTCTTCTAGTTCTAATAATACCAGCCCAGTGTATGACTTCACTGCGGGTCAGTATGGAATATCATTTTTCACAGGCTTGTATAGGCAACAAAAAATAATTAAGTCTAAATGAGAGATACTTGCTAAGGATGGTCTTCTGGGCATTCAGCTAAAACTGATAGCTTTAGTGAAAAATAAAGATGGAATCAGTAGCCATACAGAATAGATTATAAATTCAAAGGGCATTTGTTGGAAAAGAACATTTAAAGCTAAACAGAAATAGGATTTTTAAGGGAAAGCTACTTGCTAGTGTTAGCAAGACAAGCTAAATATCCAGCAAAAAATGCTTAGCAGGTATCTGTGCACATTTCCAGGGCAGTGAGGGGAGATTTCCACAGTTGCAGGCTGTGTTGCAACTGTCTCTGAGTAAATAAACCTTAGTCTCCAGCATAGTTAGTCTAGCTCTTTTCATGAGCAATAAATTTCATTGAAAGATTAATAAAATAAAATATATAAAAGTCCTCCCTGTCACTTGGGTACTGAACTAAAGTGTGTCAAAGAATGTAATCTCCTTTTCAATCTGAAATAAACTGAGCAGATGCCGATATTATTCATATCCTGGAAAGCAGAGGCAGTGAGCTTCATGTTTCCTTTTTGAATAAGTTAGCATTCTCGTCCTGCTCTGGTTTCTCCCTATCTTTCCTGTATAAAAATAAATAAACACTGAGTTCTTTCTGGTGCAGAAACAACGAGGAGTCCCTGTGGCATCTTAGAGACTAACAAATTTATTTGGGCATAAGCTTTCGTGGGCTAAAACCCACCGAAGTGGAAAATACAGTAGGCAGGTATAAATACACAGCACATGAAAAGATGGGAGTTGCCTTACCAAGTCGGGGGTCAGTGCTAATGAGCCAATTCAATTAAGCTGGAAGTGGCCTGTTCTCAACAGTTGACAAGAAGGGGTGAATACCAAGGGAAGGAAAATCACTTTTGTAGTGCTAATGAAGCCGATGCAATCAAGGTGGCCCATTTCAAACAGTTGACAAGAAGGTGTGAGTATCAGCAGAGGGAAATTACTTTTTGTAATGACCCATCCACTCCCAGTCTTTATTCAGGCTTAATTTGATGGTGTCCAGTTTGCAAATTAATTCCAGTTCTGCAGTTTCTCTTTGGAGTCTGTTTTTGAAGTTTTGTTGTTGAAGAATTGCTACTTTTTAAGTCTGTTATTGAGTGTCCAGGGAGATTGAAGTGTTCTCCTACTGGTTTTTGAATGTTCTAATTCTTGATGTCTGATTTGTGTCCATTTATTCTTTTGCATAAAGACTGTCCGGTTTGGCCACTGTACATGGCAGAGGGGCATTGCTGGCACGTGATGGCATGTATCACATTGGTAGATGTGCAGGTGAACGAGTTCCTGATGGTGTGGCTGACGTGGTTAGGTCCTATTCTGCTGAGCTGCATTGGCTGCAACTTGTATATACAGACAAGAGAATTGTTAGTGGATCTGCTCCCTGCAGATACAGATTCAGCTCACAAGTAAACAGGGATGTTTGCCAAAGACACTCTTTTCACAAAGTAAGAAGACTTTTAAAGTTTTGCTTTGTGCTGGAATATACCTGGTTAATTGATTTAATTGCTACATTCTTGCTTCTTAGCACTGAAAGCTTTATATCATTGGCGTCCACAAGCAAAATGTTTTATAACTGGAGCCTTTGATCTTTGGAAGTGCTTAACTGCCAGCCAGATTGTGAGTCTCTTATTTAAGCAAGTGGTACTAGTGGGAATGAAGTTAATGAAACTACTCATGTAACTGCTCAACAACGTGAGTAAGGGACTCACAATCTGGGAGGAGGAGTCAAAATCAGTAAAATTTATTCTTTGAGAGTTTACTTTGGAGTGAGTGAGGGGAATGTGGTTGGTTTCTTTATTCATTTCATTGCCTTTGTAATTTTAACTTTTTAAGCACCTGATTTTGAGTTTGCTGCTCTCCTAAGCAACTTACTATGTCTGCTCATTATTTTGGCCTTCGGTGGACCTTACACAAGTTAATAATGCCATGATTTCATTTTGAATAAATATCATTATACCTTCTGTGGCAATATTAAAAGGTTTGATTTTAACAGTATTATTAGCAGTGTTCAAATTCTGTGCAGTACTGAATATATAAGGACTAAAGAATGTAACGTAGAGTACTAATATTTATTCTGAGTTGTTAGTAAAAGAGACTGAACATCTTGGAAAAAAATATATTTAACAAGTAAGTTGGTTCTGATCTTTTAGACCTAGCTAGATGCAAAATGAAGCTAAGCATCCTGGAAGGTTCTGGAATGCTAAGATGGTGGTTGTTGCCACAGAGGCAGCTATTCCTTGTCCTCCCCAGGGTATAGGCATAGGAGCACATAGAGGGGGAGATATGTTGAAGCCTTGTGTTTGACACAGTTCCAGCTTGTTGTTTGGGTTTTTGCCTTATTTCCCCCGCTCCACTTTGGTATTATTTACCTCATTTGTCATTTCCTCCCTTCATCTCTGCCACTTTTGCCCACTCTCATCTCAAATTGAGGGGAGGGATAGCTCAGTGGTTTGAGCATTGGCCTGCTAAACCCAGGGTTGTGATGTGAGTTCAATCCTTGAGGGGGCCACTTAGGGATCTGGGGCAAAAATCAGTACTTGGTCCTGCTAGTGAAGGCAGGGGAACTGGACTCAATGATCTTTTGAGGTCCTTTCCAGTTCTATGAGATAAGTATATCTCCATATATTTTATTTTATTTTATTTATTTTTAAATTTTATTCATGATATTTGGGGAGCACTTCAAGGCTTTTCTTTGGGTTTTTTTATTCTGTTTCAGCTGTGTCTTCTTTGCCAAAAAAAGGTATTGGTTTTTACAGCGAAATAACTAACTCGTGTTAATTATCTCACTGTAAAATCCTAGCAGCAACAAGGCACAGGCAGTGATGTTTATCACGATGTAGCTAGACAAGGTCAACGCTATATCTCCCACCTGCATATGAGCTCTTTTAAGCCTGGTCTACACTACACAGTTTTGTCGACAAAGTCAGGTTTCTTCGACACAACAGTGGAGGAGTATGCACACCAAGGCTCCACTCGCTGATTTAACTTTCCTGTTAAGCCGACATAATAAAACTACCTCAACGAGTGGCATAAAGGTTTTTGCGACAAAGTTAGAGCAACGCAGTGTCTGTGTAGACACTATGCTTTGTCTCCCTAAGTGGCCTCCAGGAGGTGTCTCATAATGCCCATCATGACCGCTCTAGTAAGCAGTTTCTACTCCGCTGCACTGCAGCCAGGTACACAGCATACACCCCTGTCCCTTTAAAGGCCTGGGAATTTTTGAAATTTCACTTCCTGTTTGCTCAGCCTGCACAGCTCACATTGCATCTTCACAGCTGACCATGCTGGCTTTCTGCAGCAAATGGGCTCCAGCGTGGAGTACACTGGAGTTGTTGAATGTGTTGGGTTTATGGGGAGAGGAGGATGTGCAGTTGCAGCTCCGATCCAGCTGTAGAAACTTTGACACCTACGAGCAGATTTCTCATCTGTGCCATGAGCGGGAGCACAAAAGCGACACACAGCTGTGCCATGCTAAGATAAAGGAGTTGAGGCCAGAGATGCCAACCGTTGCTCTGGTGTGGCACCAAAAACATGCTGCTTCTACAAGGAGCTGCACGCTATCCTCAGCAGCAACCCCACCTCCACCACCAAGAACCCCATGAGAGCTTTGGGGGGACTGGAGGCAATGGGACAGTGGAGGATGAAGTGGTGGATGAGAAGGTCAAGTTGGAGTAGGATGTGGACAGGTGACAGGCTCGTCCGGTGGCATGGCGAGCCAGGACCTCTTTTTGACTCCAGAGGAGTCTAGCTAGTTCCAGCAGTCCGTCTCTGGCATGTCTGAAGCAGAAAAGGGGAGCTCTGGTAACTGCTCATTTTTCTTTGATGGTGCGCAATTACATGAGGTAGAGCTGTCCTTTATTTTGTTACATGGTGCACGTGGGAGAAGGGATGGAGATTAACAATACCAGGTGCTTTTCACATCTGCTTTGCATTCCACTGTGCAGCTATTCAGTGGGGACCCTGGGGATTAAGTTTGTTAATGCACACAGAGATCTCCCGGGAATCCTCCATAGAGATCTCTAGGAAAACTTTCCTGCAGATACTCTACAATCCTCAGCTGAAGGTTCCTTGGCAGAGCTGCTTTATTTCTTCCCCCATTGTAGGAAACTTTGCCGCGCCAATCAGCCATTACTTCTGGAAGAACCAAAGCAGCATACAGGCGAGCAGCATACGGACCAGGTCTGAAGCTGCATGCATACAGGAGATGCACCCTTGCATCTTTGGTTACCATGAGTAGTGTGATTTCAGCTTTGGTTGCCCCTGTCTGTGGAAAACGGTGCCAGTACCCTTTGCACTCCACCCCAGGGACACTTTCCATAATGACAGCTGGACTTGCATGCAGCTGTGAGATCCTCACTTCAGAGAGTGCTACTCACTGTCATGTCCCATTTAAGAAATGTTAATCTGTGTATTGCTGTTTAATAAAAATTGAATCTTACAAAGACAGTGATTTTTTAATTTGTGACCTACACAGGGTGATTGCCACTGTTTGTTTGAATTTCTGTTGCAATCGCCATATTTGCAGACTACAATTAATGCTTAGGCCAACTTTTAACTGATTACATCTCTTACCCACAATTGGCAGGACATATAATTCATCTCCCTATATAGTTATAACTAATCATAACAGTAACACAGAAATAATCCATAGTCAAGCAAATGCTCCATGCCTTAAAAGTCAGTAGACTCTGGTGAACAGTAAGAGGAAGTACGTTCACCAGCTGGAGATGTTCCACTTAAGCATACCATGTCTCTAGTCCTAAAGAGTAAAATTTCTAGCATTAAAAAATTGACACTCAAAACTACTGCAAGAAGTAGAATCTGTGGATTTTTAGTTGTGCAAATAGTAACACTATATAACTTTTTTATTTACATATATGTAGAATAAATAACCTAACTGTGCAGTTGAAAGACAAACAAAATGAACTACAAAATCTGAATGAGGCCTTGAGATGCTTCCAAGAAGAGAAGGAAGTTGCATATAAAAAGTTACAACTGTTCAGGTAAGAATTCCAAAAGGGCAATATGGTAGATCTTTCTCCTGTGAAAAAATGTATAGTACAATCAGTTAACAGGACTTGCTTGATAGAATTATAGAATGACAAGAAAAAGATGGCAAATGAAAAAAAGTTTGGAAACATTTCAATGTTTGTTTTTCAGAACATAGTAAAATGATATTGTGTTAATAAATACAATTTGGTCATTTTCCAGTTATATTGTTGGCAATTTTCTTGTTAATCTCAATAATAAATTATCAACAGAGTTAAAGTTCTTGTGATATAGTAGCACGTGGAATGCAGCTGCAGTACTGTATTTCTTATCCCTGGTTGCAAAGGAGGACTTTTAGCTGGTGCACAAATATATGTCAACTGAAAACTTTTTCTTTATATTCTAAAGCCATGAAAAAGAATCACTGAACATCCATTTGTCCAATCAAAATTTGTCTTCAATTTTACATAAATAAGGGAGGGAGAAATATTTCGATGTGTTGTGAAGACCATGTTAAATGTTTAAACATATTGAATATATTGAATAATTGTAACAAAATACGATGGAAGGAAAAGTTATTAGCAGTTTTTCTTGGTAAAGCCACAATTTGAAAATATCTTCTCAGACATTTTTATTTGCTTTTTAAAGAAAATATTGTTCTTGTAAATATTTTTCTGTTTTTGCAGAAAAAGATTGGAGAACCATCGGTTAACTCTAAGCAAGACTCTTTCATTACTTCCCTTTATTAGAAGAGAGCTAGTCAGTATTAAAGAAATTGCATCTAATAAGATAGACAACTGGACTCTACTGAGAGAAGAGATTGTTCTACAAATAAAAACTATAAGCAAAGACGCATCGACAGGTAAATCATCAACTTGCAATAATATTTGAGTAGTATACGGTTCGATAGTACTCATCACCATGTATTCTTTGACAGGTTTCCATGTCCTGTTTATGGCTTACGTCCTGCCCTCCGTTTTTGGTCATGTACACGTTTGGCACCATCCGCCATTTTGATTTTTTTTATTCTTCTTTTACTTTTGGATGGGAAAGGTTGTGTGCTTGTGTTTTGACATGCTTAGCTGGGTTTTGTGAGAATTTTAAAGAAAGGAGTTTTTAAAAAAAATAAAGATTGGTTGGTTTATTAAGGAGAGAGGGTTTTAAAAAAAGTTTGAAAGAGTAAAGAAGTTACGAAAGAAAACAAAGAGGGAAAAATAAGCACATGGCAAAGAAGAAAGGGCTTTAGAGAAAAAATAAAGCAACAAGAGTCTGTGTCACTGAACATGTGCAGAGCGAAGCATCCTACCGCAGGGCTGCCGGTAGTGAAATGATAGCTGTTCTGGGTGGCGAGCTTTAGGAGGAAACTATGCTGGAGCAATCAGAAGCTGTTCTACAGCTACATCATAGAATGCTTTCTTTTGAACCAATGCTAACATACCAAGATTTTAAAATAAGAGCCACCACCTCCTTCCAGAAATGCGCTATTGCAGAGCGGATTATTTGAAAAACTCTAGCCAACGAGTATCTGACCGTGTGTATAAAACCGTGTATTTTTGAGAGCAGTGGATTTAAAATTGGGAACCTAGACACTGTGGCCATGTCCTTTTACAAGCCACCAAGAAGCCCAAATTGTTTTTGGGTCCCTGATTGTGTTCAGAAGAGATGACCCATTTACACTTATTTTGCGAAAGAGACAGTGCCAGCGTCGAACCCCACGTTTCAGCCTGAAATTGAACCGAAGAAACAGGAAAACTTTATGGGGTCATCGCCAGTTGTAAAAGAATAGCATGCAAAAAAAAAAAAAATTTAAAACCACAGCTCACAAAAATACACTGTTTTATACAGTGTAAAAAAAAAAGAATACATGAATACTTTTGAGCTGTATACTACTTATTTGGTAAGATTGTAATTTTTGGATTATGAGTATAAAACTGTAAACTAAAATTACAGAAGATAGGGAACTGGGATTGCTCATGGGATATGTGATGTGATAGATTTTCAGTTGTGGATCTTAATTTGGCCTAGGGCAGAAGTGCCTGAAATATATGTTGGGTCTTTGTGGCCTATGTGAAAGGAGTTGAGCTAAGTCCGGTTACTAATGGGACAGATATCTGCGTCACCGCTATTGCCACACTCCCCACTATTGGAGCTGGCACTCTTGTCCATAATTTAGCAAGACCAGGGTTGAATGGAAGCTGAATTTACCCGCAAACCCCTAAAGGTAATAAACCAAGAATTTTGAGTGTTACTAGCAAAATTTGACCTGCTTTTTACAGAACAGGGTAGTGGTGTATGCGCAGGAGTCTGGGGCCAGTTTGCATTACTTGTACTTTCTGTAAGGTCCTCAAACAAGCCCTAAATTCACTTGTATGTTTTAAATAAAAATAGAATTATAGAACTCAAAAACTGCTATATGAATATAAAGCATGTAAACAACGTAGTAAGGCTGATAATAGCAAGTATAAGAAGTATTTCGTAGTTAGTTTTGAAAATGTCAAATATGTTATAGGAAACTATATTTAAAACGTACTGTCCTCATTTCATATAGCATTTTCAATTAATCTAAAACTTGAGTAGGGAATAAACAGATATGTTGTAACATACATTTTTGTAATTCACAAAAAGCAATTTATACCTCCTGGGTCTGACATGCTACATTTTTCTAGCTGTATTTACCATAATTTGTTCTACAGATTTTGGTCTTCAAAGCATGGACTTCAATGTAATTAATAAAGTAGCTGTCCTGCTAAATGTACAGATATTGCTGAATGTGGCTTTCTGGGCCTGCCTTTTTGAGTAGTCGGTAAAGAAATGTTTGTAATCTTTCACCACAGGGCAGAAGTACAAAATTAGGCACACTTTTAACCTTTCCTTCTTGAACACACACACACACACACACGCTATGAAATTATTTTTGATTTTTGGAGTGTGAATTGTTATCTGAGTAACTAGATACCGTAGATTCAAGATTTTAAAAAATAACTACAGTGCACCTCATTGTCAACATGTGCATGTACTGTCATTTGAGCTGTGCTTTGCTATACACATTTTGTAATTCATAACCTATTTTGAATGCTCTCTGATTTCAATCTTTCAGCTCTCACTTTGAAAAATTAAGTTACATAATTCAACAGGCAACTGAGATAAATGAGTACTTAACAAAAGAAACTACTTTTGATGCCAATGCTTTTTAAACATGAAACTTTATTTACCAATTCCAAAAATAAAATACAAGTTAACAATTAAGATAGAGTAGTACTACTGGCATCAAAGTAAACAATAAACCAAATACATGTAAGGGTATAGCGCTCTTATTTTGTTGAGTGGTAGGACCTTAGTAACCACAGTAGAATAAGTAAGAATGATACTAGGGAAAACATATCTACTCATAAGGCAAGATACCCCTTGTTTTTTAATATCCTGCAGAATTCTACTTATTGGAGTAGCTACAGGCATCTTCCTCATCCTTCATTCAACCAAACAGAAGTTAGATTGGTCAAAATGAAAATGTGGAATATTTTCTTGTACCTTTTCCTTTCATAGTATGTCTAATCATAAAATTGTCTTAAAGCCATTATGCAATACTACTTAAAAGAAAACTATTTTGTTCTGTGCACCAGTCTGACAGTTCACACGGGGGCAGTGAAAATTTTCTGTGATCATTTTTAATGAGTTGACTTTTCTGAGCCTGCTGTCACAGACAAAGTTACTTTGCAGCAAGATAGTAGCTACCAGCAGGAAGCTTAAGATTTTAATTAAAATCTTCATTTTCAAATACAATTCACTGTTTATTATAAGGAATGCTTCTTGCAATTTACAAACAGTGCACAAAGCAAGATGGGGGCAATCTGGCTTCCTTTTAAATTATGAAGCCCATTATAACATCACTTCACACAGCATGTAAAATGCTTGGCATTTAAGAAAAGGCTTTTCAAGATGGAACAGAGAATTGCTAAAAGATATTCTAATAGCATATTTAATTGTGAAATGTTTGGTTATAGGATCAGCTCTTCAGTCATTAAGGGCAGATTGAAGCACAGGCAATATGTGTGCTTTAGCCTAAGATCCTAATATTTGAAGATATTTTAATTTGCCATATCTCTGTCTTCCTATGGTGTCATACTCATTCAAGATGGTTAGTGTTAGAGAATCTGAGAATCATAGAAGTGCAGGACTGGAAAGGACCTTGAAGTCATCTCATCTATCGCCCCTCGGGTAGTCAATTATTTTTTATCACGGTCCAGATTTCTTTGTCAAGATGTACTCAAGGTCCAAACTCCAGAGAAACATTTTTCACACCGTAATAACAATAATGATGATAATAAGTACATTAAAAGATTTTGCAGTCTATTCGAAAGCGCCTGTGGTCCGCCTATTGACTACTCCTGTATCCCCTCCCCCCACAATACAGAGGCAGAACTAAGTTTACCTTTGGCACTGCACTGGGAAGCAAGAAGTAATTGTGAGATCCTACTCTTATTTATATTACATACAAATATAATAAATATTAAAAGAATGTTAGAGTTGCAAAGTCAAACACTCAAAAGTTAAGAAATGCCAGATTAAGGTTGTCCATTACTTCAGTTGCAATTGTGAGCGCTCAATACTTCTGTGAATCAGACTGTCTCTCAAGTTGGGCAACCAGAAAATGAGGAACATGCAGTTAGTGGCTATCTGTGAAAATTTTGGTTTGAGTGATTTAACTAGCATCGCATAGGAACTCTGTAGCAGAAGCAGGAATAGAATCCAATTCTCCAGGCTAGCATTCAACTGCCTTAACCACAAGACCATCCTTTTTCTTCCTACACTTCTCTACCTCAATCACTATACACCTTCCAGCTTCTGCAACAAATGAGGCAGAGGATCTACAGACAAAAGCCTCACTCATGACACACCCTTGAACACTGTTCTAATGTGCACTGAATGGGCCTAATTAAGGTTCCATGAGGCAGTATTCATTCTGGCATTTTCTACTTTTTGAGTGTCTGACTTTGCAATCTTAACATTCTTTTAAAATGGGGGTGGGGGGGTTGTATGTAATTTCTTACATTTTGAAAAAGTAAACCGAAAAGACACAAATTCCATCATATGGAATCATGATGGCCCCCACATGGATCATCAGCAGAGCCGGGACATTTAGAACCATTGCACAGACCTCTACCACTGTATCCAGTGGAGCAACTGTAGCAATATTAGCCTTTTATCCTCTATGTGGGCCAGCCACTAATGGGGGACGAGACATACATTTTACCAGTAGATTTTACTGTTATTTGCTAGACACCAGAAGGATATTTGAACTCAGGAATCCTGAATTCACTTCCAGGTTCTGGAAGGGAGCATGTACATAGACCTTTCTGCCTCTAACACTAGAATGCAGCCCTCACTCCCCCAACCTGTTATCTTCTGTCTGTTCTCCCTGTTTCTATCCCCCTCTGCTCCTGTCCTTACTAATTTGTCCCTTTCCCCCTCTATCCCTGTATTTGTCCCTCTCACATTTCCTTTCCTACATCTTACCCCTTATCATTAGCTAGAAGGGATCACTGACAGCACAGGAGAAAAAGCCTCTCTGCTTTTGGTGTCCAGCACTACATTTTCCCCAGCAGCATGAAGGATCAGTTGCAAGAAAGTCCTGCTGGGCCCCAGGCTGAGCATACTTATTGTTAGGGTGACCAGATGTCCCAATTTTATAGGGACAGTCCCGATTTTGGGGGCTTTTTCTTATATAGGCTCCTATTACCCCCCCCCCCACACACACACACACCCCATGTTATGATTTTTTACACTTGCTATCTGGTCATCCTGCTTATTGTTGGTGGTACAGAGCTCTGTGAGGGTGGAGTATACTAGGCACAGAAGAAATGTTCAGATAGTTTTGCTGCTAGACTCTAAGAAATCTCTAGTTAGTGCATGTAAACAGTGATTTTCAGTGGCTTATAACTTGGACAAATTTCAGTGGATTTTCACTGGAACAGCAAAAGGCACCTTTCTGACCAGAATTCCCCTTTCCAAATTTCAAGTCCACTTTTCCCAAGAAATGCACACAGGATGCAAATCAGAGACTTCTCACCATGCTCCAGGCACATGCTTTTGCAATAAGCTGAAGAAGAGGTCTGTGACACCACCTCCAGAAGACTGTCTGCCTAAGAGTTACAAGGAGAGCCAGAAACTTCCTCCTTCAGGAAATGTTCAACAATGTCCAAACGCTGCTCTCTGCAGTGTCATCTATCTGAACAGGATGTCCTCTATCTGGGTTTACCTGCATTTCCTAGGTCTACTAGTCTCTTGCATTAGATCATTCTCTGGACAAAACTGCATGTGAGAACTTCGAGATTTCTTCCGGGTCTTACCATAGTAAATGCATGGAAAAGTAAATAACGATTTGAGTAGTGCATTCCCTTCACAACTTAGATCCTTGTGTTTTTTCCCAGTTTTGACTACCTGGAAATCACAACACATAGAGCACATGATCAAGGACAGAGAGGCTACAAAGCGCTGATTTTGCCAGAACCTGAGAACTAGTCTAGGATCCTTAAGAGCATGTCCTGTTATAGTAAAAAAATACTGCAAATATAACATATATAAACCAACAGGTTGTGACTAAATTCTCATGTCTAAAGACAGAAGCAATATCAAGTCTTTCCTATGAAGAACATCATTTTAGAGTCCTTTAAGAGTATTTCCAGATAAGCAGAGTAGTTCCTGAACCAGGAAGCTTTCCAGTTCAAATAAGGAAGCTAGGCTACCATCAAGTGACTTATTTGTTTTCAGCAGTGCAAAACCAAGGTGTTTGTTCATAAAGGAAGCAGACCAGAGATCAGTGGAAATAGACTCACTAGTTTCCAAATGGCCAAATCTGGAGGTTTTTTTTCCTCTGCAACCACTAGGAAGAGTATTTCAAAAGATCAAAAAGGAGAAGGCAGCAGTAATACTGGCCACCTTGAATTAGGCTGTGGTTCTTGACCTAGTAGAACTTTTCCAGAGACCACTGTCTTCTCAGCAAACAGACTCTCCTCTCCCAGAAATGAAAAAGGTTTTACCATTGATGTACTCACCATAGTTTCAGGGTAGCAGCCATGTTAGTCTGTATCCTCAAAAAGAACAGGAGTACTTGTGACCCTCTCCTGTTGACTCTCCTATCTCTGAGGTGTTAGAATACTTACTTACTGTGATGAAAGCAGGATTTTCTTTGAGTTCCATTAAAGCACACCTAGTTGCCATCACAGCATTCCATTCTCTGGTACAAGGCTTCTCAGTATTCACTCACCCTGCAACACTGAGATTTATAAAGGGTCTATCGAACCTCTTCCTGAATGTTAGACACCCTTCTCCTATCTGGGACTTGAATTTGTCTGTCAGTGCTTTGATGAAGCCACCCTTTGAAGTGTTAATAACCTCCTCACTTCTCAACCTCTCCATGAAAATGACATTCATAGTGGCTGTTATCTGTGCCTGAAGGAATGTAGAACTGGGAGCTTTAAGGGCTGACCTTCCAATACCGACTTTTTCAAAGATAGTTTCTCTTTAACCACATCAATGTTTTTACCCAAGATTACTTTGAATTTTCATATCAATCAGTTTATCTCCTGCTCTTCTTGCCCAAGCCTCATGAACCAGAAACCCACTTAGAGCCTGTTATACAGCTGTTAATGTATCCTACCTCCCTAAGGTCATTGCCCATTCTACAAGATCGTACCCCACATCTCTGGCCTTGCTAAAGGCTGCGTCTGTTATGGAAACATGAAGGGCTACTACATGGTCTTTGAGTCACACTTCCTTGAGACACTATGCCTTGGTTGATGCTTCCTGGGCAGATGTTGCCTTTGGCTCTAGTTCTATGGACAGCCTGACCGATTTCTGAAGCCCCCACCTCCTTCAGGGGATACTGCTAGGGAGTCCTCTCAAGTGGAGCACACACAGGGACACTACTCAAAAAAAAAAAAAGTTACTTGTATAGTAATTGGATTTCTTTGAGATGTGTGCCTCTATGCGTGCTCTGCTACCTGCCTGTCTCCTCTCTGCTTCAGAATCTCATCTTCTTGGGACCTTGTAGTAGAGAAGGAACTGAGGGTGGTTCGCCTTCAGAGCCCTATATGTCCTTGGTATGAGGCATGAGGATGTGTAGGGCACGTGTGCAAGATGAACAGGCACTGCTGGCACTCATAGAGACATGCATTTTGAGGAAGTCCAGTTACTGTACAAGGTAAATAATGTCTCCTTACCTGAATCTAATAGCTTGTCCATCGGATCCTAACTAAGATGGGATATTTTTCTGAAATAATAGGTATTCTTCATGTATCCCATAAGTCTTTTCCCCATTCAGCCAACACAGAAATGCAGACTGAATTCTCACGCTCATGTTGGGACAAAGAGATTAATTCCCAGGAAGTCAGGCATTCCAACTCTCTTGGTTTTTCTATGGTATAGCATAGACTTGTGCCTAAGACCTCCAACTATCACATTACATATTTTCAGCATTAAACAGCATTATAAATGTAAAGTTATCTAGGTCTCTTATAGATCACCAGAAGATATCTACCCTTTTTTTAGCGTGGTATGCCTATCCAAACCAAGTTAGACCTACCTTTCCTAGTTGGGGCATAACTACATGCTATCAGTTCTCACAGTCCATGTGTTTGAAACAATGACATCTACTTCCCTGTATTTCTTTTCTATCAGCACATGTACAATTACATGGCAAAGAGGTCTCTGATATCTCTGCTCTAAAAGGACCATGATCTTTACTTCATCTTACAAGAGGGAAAGGACACGCTCCTTGCTTTGGAGTCATTCATAACCGAGGCTGATCCTATCTATCTAATATATTTATGTAGCTCCCATTATTATAGTATCTGAGGATCTTACTATCTTCACAACTTCCCTGTTTAGTAGGGAAGTGCAATTAACCCTATTTTAAAGATGAGTAACTGAGGCAACAAGATACTATGGGCCATATTTTAAAGGTATTTAAGTACCTGAAGATGGAGCTAGGCATCTAGTAGAATTTTCAAAAGTGCCTCAACACCTAACTTGCATTGATTTCAATGGTGGTTAGGCATTTAGGTGCTTCTGAAAATTCCACTGGGCACCTATCTGGATCTTTATCTGCTTAAACACCTTTACAAATCTGGTCCTAAGTGACTTGCCCAAGGATACCCAGGAAGCCTGTGGCAGAGGACAGAATTGAATCTAGGTCTCTCAAGACCCAGGCTAGCACCCCTACCACATAATTCACCTTTCCAACTTCATAGGAAATCATTTTTCCATCATTGTGTCCAAATCCTGAATACCCAAAAGAAAAAAATGTGGCACATGTTGGATGTGAGAACAGCATTAAAAAAAAAAATCTTGATGGGATTGACCTGTTCAGAAAAACATCATCCTGGTTAATTCCCTTTAACCCAAGATGGTTCTGCCTGATTGCATCCAAATGCTTCATACCAAGGCACATCAACCACTGCTTCATTGAAGCATATTCAGCTGCAGGTAAACTCATCCTGTACTGGGTCACTTTTCTGAATCAACAGGGTGACTTCTACCACTGAGAAAATCTTCCAGTTTACCACTGGATCATCCTTCAACACTGTAGGCCTGACCTTCAATTTTCCACGGAACCATCCTTTGGCAGGAAGATGCACTTCAGGCTGTTCCAAAATTACTGTTTTCATGGAAGAAGAAATTTTATCCTGTGACTATTTACCTGTCCTATTGATCCTTATTGCTCACTATGTTCATACCTAGCTCTGAGTGGGCAAGCTCAGGATCCGGAATGAAAATTGGTTTCTTGAACATTACATTTCTGGGATGGACTTCTTCCTCAGTCGATGCAACCTGGATTTCTCTGGGTGATTCTAAAATAATCACTACTAGGCATGAAGCAGATAGTTACTAGAAGTTAAGTAAGTGGTTGCTTTAGGTATTTTTCATTAATGTAAATGTAACTGTTTCAATAAGCTGTGGAAGTATTCTTGTGGTGGAAGGGGTGTGGCCAAGCCCTGTTGCTGATAAATAAATTTGAACTACCTTTGAAATTTTGCTTAGAAAGAGGCATAACCCAAACAGTCACAGAAACAATGATCAGGTACAATTTTTCTCATTGGGTTAATTATTGAGTTTTCAAAGGTATCCGAATGACTTCTTAGTCACTTTAAAATGTACATGTGGCTTTGTTAGACTGTTTAACTTTGGAAAAAAGGAAATTATCTACCCGCAGTTCTTGTTCTCGGAAGGTAATAATTATTATAATAGATTACCACTCACCCACTTTCTCTGCTGAATTAGGATAGTTTTTAATGTTTTGCACTATAATAGGAACTAGTAGTTGAGGCAGTTATGCTTGTTATGCTGTTAAGCCTCAGAAGTGAGTGTAGGCATGCATCATGCACTGAGGTGTATATTAACTCAGAACACTGAGCTCGGAATGTTCTGACCCCAGTTACATGCAGGGAGCAGGCACCAAGGAGTGAGTACTGTAACCATCTGAAGACAAGTATTACAAGCATGTTGCTTTCTTTTACTATTCACTTTTGCTAGAATAATAGATTTAATGTTTATGTGTTGCCTTTTGAACCATGAACCAATCTTTTAACAAGATGAAGACTAAGTGTAGTGCATGGCACTAAGGGTTCCACTCTTCTTGCATATTTCCTGCCTTATTTCACAATCCGTTGTTTGTGACATTACAGTTGATTGATTGCTATTGAAATTATTATGATGTCACAAACCGAGGACATTAATAACTCTAGAAACAGGCACTGTATTTTCTCCCCTTTGTTATTCCTATGAAAATAAAGAGAATATGTAGTCATATGTCTGAATAATTTATGGTATTTAAAAGTATTCACAATGTGCCAGCTGTTCTTTTCTGAAGTACTGTTTTATTAATTTGTAATATTCTTAAATATGTATGCTTCCTCTCTTGAAACAAGAGGATGCCTCAGTAATGTTCCAGGTGCCCAGCTATAACATCTCAGCTTTGTTTTATTGTCCTGTAGCATGATGTAAGAATTACTCATGAGACACTGTCTTTCCATTCAACTATTATTCCGGTAGAAGTGACCTAGAAGACACTTATACATTTACAGAAGTATCCTACCTGTTTGCTTGTTAGTAATTTTCATTCCAAGAGCCTTTGCATTAATTAAATTCCAAGAAAATAATATCTAGAATGATTTATTTTTAAGGTTAATGATATGGCCTGTTGAAGGTCCCCTCTGTAGGTGTTGTGTCCTGCACTGCACACCACGTATCCTTTCAAAGTAGTGAACTACTATACTTGTGTGTACACATCCCTGAAATCCAGCATTTTGGCTCAAAATCCCTTACCCATAATCATTCATCAGTTCCCAGTCTGCTATGTTTTTGTTATTTTTGCAAGTTTGCCTTGTCATGTAGCCTTAACTCTCTCTGGGATCAGTGTTAGGATTTAGTAAATTATTATTTTTAGTTTAGTTTAAAAGTATACAGTGTTTGGATCATTTATAGTGCTACTTTTTTGTTGTAGCTTTCAAGAATAGTCTTTGGAGAACTTGTGTTCTATGTCATAGATGTAAAAATAGGGTTTATGAAATGCCGCTCTTGAGCCACGATGTCCTGGACTAGTTTATACATGACAGTCTTAAAAACCTTTAAAAATGATTGTGCATGGAATTATTCAGACCTGGATAATTAATGTCAAGTGGTAACCTACATTTTAATCACTTTTTTGAGTACTGTGCAATGCCTTTGTCAATACATCAGTATTAATAAGTATTAAGATAACAATTAGGATAAGGCATAGTTAATGGAAGTACTTGCCTGCATAAACTATTAAAAATCTGCCTGTGGGCAACATCAAGAATTATGCAGTTGTTGGTTTGACCGATACAAATGAGACTTAATCTCAATGTCAGGAACATTGTAACTAGTAATACGAACAAAAATAGTACAAACACAACTGAACACTGACTGCTGCAAGTCCAAAAATAAGCATATCTCAAAAGTGAATCTTGTTCTCCCAAAACAAACATTCTTGTTATCCATAGATACAGATTGGTGTATTAAAAGAGGGTGCGCTACATTTCAGAACTAACATTTTTTATGTAATGGAAGAACCTCTTTTTCCTGACTTTAAAGTAAACAGTGAAATTAGTTGGAGTTTTGGGTGCCCAAGGAATGCAGGATTAGACACAGTCATAGTCTAAAAGTTTGTCAGGGTAAGGTTTTAATACATATATTTCATAGACTCATAGATAAAAAAAAAGACCTAGTTCATTCCCCTGCCAGTATAAGTTTGTCCCCTACAATGTATTTACTTGGTTTTTGTCTTGTCTAGTTTTAAATGTCTTCAGCAAGAGGTCATTAGGATCTTTCTGCTCAGATGTAATCTTATAAAATAAGTACAAAGCTTTGTATATACTTAATCAACTATTTTTTCAAACTATTCAACCTACACTCAGCTAATATAGGCAACCTTATGTTTCTCTTCCTCTCATCCTTATCTGCCTGCTCTCCTCTACCCTGTGTTGTATTCTATATTCACTTGGTGCCTCGCGCCCTTATTTGGGGCCTAAGCCTACAACTTCTTTCATGTGGTGTGGTTGGATCTTGCTCCTGCACAGAACAATTTTAGGATTGAGGCCTAAGACTCTTTGAGCCTTTCTTTTGGTTTGTTTGTGTCCGATGTCCAACACAATGGGCCCTGCTCCTAACTGGTGCCCCTGGGCACTATTGTTATATAAATAATAATAATAATTAATAATATGAATAAGTAAAGGTTGTTGGACTAAAACAGCATATCACAAAATATTTTTCATGGCTCTAGGAGTCTTGTTCCTAGAGGAAATACTTTGGAAACCAAGGACAGTAAATAAATAGCTTGTTTTAACCCAATTTCATGTTTCAAATATATTTGTTATCTTATTTACTAGTTAAATGGTATGATTATATGAAAGAATTTTTGTGCTGAAATCATATTTTTTTTCTGTGTACTAGAACATACTTCAAAAGAACCATTTTAGTGTCCTCTGGAAAAGATACAAGCATGTTGACATAAAAGTCATTTTATTGACTAGTGCCATTGCATTCTTAAATACTTGACATGCTAAACTAGCCAAACAGGCAACAGTATATACCCTTTAACCTTGCAGGGGCATTCTGGTTGGGATGTAATCTCTCTTTATTGGCACCCAGATGCATGCAACTAGGGAAAACTGATAAAAACTTGTATTATTTGTAGTACTAAAGAATGAGACTAAACTTCTGTAATAAACATATTATATTTCTTATTATACCACCTAACTACTGAACGTGTCATAACCATCATCCAATAAAACAAATAAAGACTAAAAGTATCACAAAAGATATGTTTTTACTATGGGAGAACTAGTGCATGTTAGCTATCTTGTGGTAAAATTCCAGGGGAGACAAGGGACTGTAGTTGTTATTGTGAGGTAGTGAGGTGAGGTCAGTACTATTCCCCTACTTGTAGTTGACCTGGCCTATTTACCTTGTGGTAAACATGACCTGTGCCTTGTTTCCACTTGGCTCTTACAACAGTATAGTTAATATGCATTAGTTATCCCACAGTAAAAAAAAACCCATCTTTTTGTGGTGAAGACATAGCATATGATTCTTCAATAGCAATAATTAAAACGAGTAATTAAATGAAAAATAAAATCTGATATTATTCTCAGACTGTCTGAACTAAGTTTTTAAAATATGCTTTAAAAATGGCTAGTTCCATGGATGTCTCCACTAAAGCTCTACGAACCCTTCCAGCTTTGATTTCAAAATGGGTTTGTAAATTTTTTTGTATTTCAGAAATGGGGTCTGAGGCTTCGAAGACTAGAAAGGTTTGGGTGCAAATAAACCCCTGTTGCTCATTGTTGAATTTTGTTTTGAATACATAGGTAAGGTTCAGGTTTACTGGGGTGGGAAAATACCGTGGACTGAATTCAGCCTCAGTATATGCAGGAATATCTCTCACTGAAGTCAAAGCTGCAATAGGTGGGAAGAATCTGCTCTGTCCACCCTCAGCAATAATCAGTTTGCTGCATTCTATGCTAGTTGCCTGAAATTGATCAGACTTTTGGGTGCCCCGCAACAAAGCCATCTTCAGAGGTATAAGTCAGTTCAACAACCATCAGGCAAAACAATATACTTTTTAAAGCCACATTGTCTCCTTAGAGTTTTAAGGATTTATACTTTTAACATGTGTTTTAGATATAAATAAAATCCTAAAAATTATTGCACTTGTTCAATAGTTATCTTTGATAGTTAATTATCTGGATCACTTCATTCAAATATTAAAAGTGAATAATGAAATAGTTTTGTTCATGTTTTCTTTTTCACATAAGACAATTTTGAGTTAATGGACATAAAAATATATAATAACAAATGAACTTTATTTTATTTAAACTTATGAGCTCCAATCTACTACAGGTGAGACCCTTAGCCTGCATGGAACCCTATTGAATTCAGTGGGACTACCTGCAGGCCTAAGACTACCCATATAGATACTGTTTTAGGACTGGTACCATGTAATGTAGTGTTAAATATACTGAACTGAGAAAATGAGAAGTTTATCCTGAATATTTGAAAAAGAAAACATTTAATCTCAAGAGTGGGACCTTGCATGGTAAGTTTCATCTTGGAAATATGTTTGGAAATTTGAGGTTATGGAAATTCAGATGTATTTTTACTATACTGGTGTTTTGTGTGTGTGTCTTTCTAATAAGTCCATATGAATTTTATTTTGAGATCTAAGAGAAATTCTACATTATTATTTATTAAAACTTGTATTATTTGTCCTCTAATATCCATCAATAGCTGACCAACCCCGCCCCCCCCCCCCCCAAACAAAAAACAACCCCCAACGTGACCATTGTTGGTGAGCTTTTAGGAGTTTATTTTCATCTTACTGCTCAGGGATGTTGCAGATAAAAGGTTAGCATTAATGGAACTTGTATGCATAAATCCCTATGCTTATTTATTTAAAAAGAAGGATCACTCACATTGCATTTCATGCTTAATATTTCAACAACCTAGTGCAAGTTGCCTGAGTGTAAATGCATTGGAAAAGCCACCTCTTTCATCAGTCTGTGTTTTTCAGCAGAAAGATGCAGTGCTGATGTAAATATCTTACAATGGCTTTGTACCTTAAGTAAAATTACAGATTCATGCAAATATGAAGAGTTCTTAACAAAAGACAGGCATTGGGATTATGGCAGTGCCTTTGTATTTTAGAATGTAAATTTATTAACATTTTACATAATTTTTTCCTCAGAAGTATCCAGACTGAATCAAAGGCTGGCAGAATTCCAGACGGATAAAGTGTCCCTCCAGGAGGAGGTGAAACATTTGAAGTTGGTGTCCGATGCAGTTGAGCTGAAAAGTCAGCAGCTTCAGACTTCACTCCAACAAGAGAATGAATTACAAAACAGATGTCATGAATTACAGAAGGAAACATTAGGTGAGAGAGAGTTTTTTGTGTCTTAAGCAAATCACTAGGTGCAATGAAATGGAAAATCAAACTACTTTCTAAACTTTACTCATATCTCATAGTCCCTGCCCAAAGAGCTTACAATCTAATTTGAAACAAGACACACGTGAGTGAAACAAACAGTAGGGGGACAGAGAGGAGAAGGGTTGATGGCATCAGTAGTAAGATTACACAGTTACATGGGCTAGCTGTTGCAAAACTTGATGATTCCAAATAATTTGAAAGCATTTTTAAAATAAATATTAGCTGTCTTTAACTACCCTAGCCATTGTTAGGTGGTTGATTTCTTGTAGACAATACAATGGAGGTATAACTTTATAAACTTTATATATTTCTCACTTTTAATTATTAATTTTTGATGTAAATTTAAATGTTCTAAAGTTTACATGTAGAACAGTATAACAAGCTGATGTAGGGGCTCAGTAGTGTCTGTGTATGGCTATTAATCTTGCAGTTTTCTGCAGTACCTGTGTGCCAATGCTGCACAGGTATATTAGATCTGCATTGTGAGGCCCATAGTAGACTGTAAGGCAGGGATCGGCAACCTCTGGCATGCGGCACGCCAGGGTAAGCACCCTGGCGGGCTGGGCAGGTTTGTTTACTTGCCGCGTCTGCAGGTTCGGCTGATCGCGGCTCCCACTGGCCGCGGTTCGCCGTTCCAGGCCAATGGGGGTGGCGGGAAGCAGCGGCCAGCACATGCCTCGGCCCGCGCCGCTTCCCACAGCCCCCATTGGGCTGGGACGGCGAACCGCGGCCAGTGGGAGCCGCGATCGGCCAAACTTGCGGAGGCGGCAGGTAAGCAAACCGGCCCGGCCCACCAGGGTGCTTACCCTGGCAGGCCACGTGCCAAAGGTTACCAATCCCTGCTGTAAGGAATATCACTTCTCTCTTTGTGGATTCTAGAAGCTCTTTTCTCCGTCTTCTTTCCAAATATGGCGAAAAAGTTTAATAAAAAAGATTTTTTTTTTAACAAGATGCTCTAAAAGCTGTCCAGCTTTGGGGCAGTCACTCTTTAAAAATAAATGGTTACTAATTACTTTTCTATTTTAATAGCTATTAAAACACTGCCCATTTTTAAGCAAGGCTTACATTGTGTTCACAATTCCATCTGGAGACTGATATGTTTAGAACATGTACAGATTGTGCTATTCTAGATACAGCTTTGACTCATCCAAATGGCAGTGTTATTATAGAGCAAACTGCCGCATGCAGAGTATGTAATTTCAAATCTAAAACAGCAGTTCTTATTGTTAACGGTGTTGAATGAATTTCACTCCAAAGCCTACATCAGTGATAATATTTAATGTGGGATTGAAAAATAGTAGGGCACAGATGGCTTTTACTGACTTGTCATCCCATATTAGTAAGAACAATCTTTATTTTGTTAGGTATTCATGGTACTCTTCTACTCTTAAAAGCCCTGGCATGCAAAAACACTTGAAAGATCTCAAAGTGGGCAAACACTATACAGAGGATGGTGAATATGAGCCAGTGACTTTGAGACCCTGTCCACACAAGTCATAGAGGGTTAATACTTCTCCCTTTTTTGGTGTTTAATGTTCATTTTGTGAATTAAAACTAAATGAAACACAAAATCCAGTTCAAGCCTTTTCTTCAGGGTTAGCTGCTCCCAGAATTCCTCCCTGTGGACTGCTGCGCTCACATCTTACATCCTCTCTCGTAGAGAGCCACTGTCTTACATCTGGGTAGAGTAATGTAACAATGAAATAGCAAAATACACTTAACACTATCCAGTAGGCTCATCAACTGCTAACAGGTTAGTGTGGGTTCAGGTAAATGCTGCCACCCAGTTACAGTGAGGTTTTCCCTTTTTTACCTCAGAAGTCTTTGTCATTGTCAGTCATTGGACACTACTGACTCATCTTGGTGACCTAACTGGGTGCAAATAAATGCACTGTTATGGTTTAAGTCCCTCTTCCCAAACTATCCTTAAAGGACTGTAATAGAGACACACATCTCTGCCTTCAGAAACCTCACAAACTGTTATCTTTTCCCCCTCTTTAATATATATGTAAAACCCTGGGAAACGGTCTGGACTAAAATGCCAGCACTATGCAGACAGCATTTGCTATATATATTTTTTGCATCAAGAGCTAACGTTACTATCTCTTATCTGTCTGACGGAAGGGCCTGGATAAAGAGGAGAAAGCTAACCAAAAACTCAAATAAGATGGAGTTAATGTTAGTGGGGGGGGGGGGAAGAGGGGGAGTTCAAGGGATTAACCAACATGTTAACTTAATTTTAACAAGGAGGATAGGAGATAATCTGCCCCTAGACCACTAAGGTTCTCCTGATTCCTAACTGCTAAAAATGCCTCCTTCCATATACAGCTGACAAGGTGTTTTTTCCACTCTTCATAGATGCTGATCTAGCCAAAATGGTCTACGCATTTGTAGTTTCCAGGCTTGACTGTTACAATAACTGAGCATAAAGGCCCTATAAAATCTTCATCTTGTCCAGAATGCAGCATCCTACCCATTCATCAGTATAAGCACAAACACATCACTCCTGTGCTCTAGAAGTTATATTGGCTCCCCATTGAATACCAGATCAACTGGATGGTCTGGGATCTAATTTTGAACGTTGTCAAAGGGGACTAGATCATTTCAGAGATTTGCTTCCTCTTTTAGATGATGTACAGTGACAACTGCACTCTTCAGGCAGGGAACTGTCAACAAAAATAATGAGTCTTATGGTAGAGAGGGTCAGAGCTTTCTTTCTCACTGGCTCTTGGCTATCAAGCTCACTAGCATAAGAACACAGTATGACCCAAATTCAAAATGTAAACCCGTTTTCTCCTCCATAACCTTCCCATGATGAGGATGATGTGTTTTGTTACAAAAAGTCATAATGTCATGCTTGGCAGCAGAGAACTAAAAACTGCGTTAAATGTGTACAATTTTTGTAAGATGGAGACCACGATGATGAATGAGTTATAAATACTTTAAAAGACAGATTTTTTTTCTGTGTTAAATTATGGTTACACCTGCATTTTGTCTAGATTCTGCATGCCCCCTTTGACTGATGCACTACTTTAGGATTAATTTAACACTTTTTGAATGTAAAATACAGTACTACACACATTTCACAAAGAAATTGTATGAAGTTCCTTAATTGTCAGTAGGCTGTGATTGTTATTATTGAACTACAGTGCTCTTGTGTAATTTCTCAAGTATCTGCTTGTTTTGTATTGCTGCACAGTGGCACACTTGGACATTTATGTGGGGGTAGGAGGTACACAAATTCAAAAGACAACAGAGAATAAGGAAAAGAAAAATGAGTCAGGCACACAGAACAGCTTAGAAATGCAGAATGTCAAGCATATTTGAACATGTATAGCATGAAGGAAGCAGTCACATGAAAGATGAGCTTTGCAGGCAGTGATCTAAAAATCAATATGAGGGTAATAATTTTACAAATCTGAACTGTTCTTAAACAATGTCTCCAATGAATGATGCACCAAATGAGCTTTCCTTCATTAGGCATAGCCATATCTTTGAAAATTTATGTAGCTCTTTTTTTGGTTCAGATCAATATATCTGTTTTTCCTCTTGAACAAATATTTATTGTGAGAAATGCAAAGAATACTTCAATGTTTCTTATCTCCCTTTACCATATGTTCCATGGAAAACCTTTTAACTCTTCAAGATCCCGGGTGCCATAGGACAGTTGTTACTGTTTAGTAGCCTGCTTTGATAACTTTCTTTTAAAATTAACTTTTCTTTGATTTTCTTCTATGGCTATCTAATCTAATCACATTGCTGCTCTCGTTAAAAATAAGAGGGAAAGGCTAGATTCCTCTGACCACTAAATCCATTGAGCACCACGTAAGTGCCCCCAAGAAACTAACAGAGAAAGTTGCTCTCCAAGCAAGAATTTGAAAATTAATGGAAAATCAAACATACTAGTTGGTTGGGCTTCATTGGCAGCATGACCATGAGAAATAGAGAGGAATTCTGGGCAGAAGAGAGAGGGAACAAAGACTTTGAATGAGGAGAGAAAAAAGTTTTGAGCAGCAGGGAGACACAAAAATGGAGAGAGTCAAAAGGCCAAACAGTGGCAAAATACATAAGGAAGACAGATGGGATATAAAAGGCATAACATTATCAAATGGGTTTTAAAAGTCCTCATTTGTGAATTTTCAGCAGCTGACAAAGGATCCATATTTTTACTTAAGTATAATGAGGTTGGCTTTCTTAAAAAAATATTCTAAAATGTGTGTTAAACTAGAGTCAATTAAGGGTTGCATTCACCCCAGTGAAAAGGGCCAGTGCAAGGACTATGTACCAACTGGGTCCCACTTAAGCCCTATTTAGGCATTGTTCTGGCCCTCGGCACAAAAATTGTTTTTATCCTAACTGCACTGCTATATACCTCTGACTTAGCTTACCCAAACCATGATTTTTAAAATTGTATTTTATAATCCTGCAGTCTAGTATTCTTTTTGCTTTGTTACTCAGTGCTGTACACTGTTGATGGCTTTAATATTTTATAATAATAATAATTATTATTATTTATTATTTATTTGTACTAGCAGTAGTACCTAGAGGTCCCAACTGAGATTGGATTCCCATTGTGGTAGGCATTTTTCTGACATATAGTAACAGTCCGTTCTTCTTCAAGTGCTTGCTCATGTCCATTCCATATTAGGTGTGTGTGTGCTTGCCACATGCACCAGTGCTGGAAGTTTTCACCTCAGTGGTATCTGTAGGGGACTGGCTCTGATGCCCCCTGGAGTGGAGCGCACATGCTGCGGTATAAGGGGCGCCGCCAGCTCCCACCACCCTCAGTTCCTTCTTGCCACCAGTGACGGTGCTGGAACATCTGCTGCTTCAGCTAGCGTTGCGTTTCATTCAGTGTTTCTTCCAAACGTTTCCTGTACAATAGTTGTAAAATAATTAATAGTTCCCTTATTATTAGTTCTAATTTAGTTGGTCCCGGATGAAACTCAGCCTAGGGATGGGGCATGCCCCGATCCCCAAGCTTTAAGCCCTGCGATCATTGTAAGTGGCCTATGCCCATCAGTGATCTGCACACTAGTTGTTTAAAGTGTCTAGGCACAGGACACATAAGCGAAAAGTGTCATATCTGTAAATCCTTTAAACTCCAAACAAAAAAGGAGAGAGACATCCGTCTCAGGGCACTCCTGATGGAGTTGGCGCTGACCCCAGCACAGGAGCAGAGGTCCAACTTGGCCCCGAGCACTGCAGCGTCAGTGCGGAGTGCCCCACCGGTGCCATCTTCGAGCCGGCACCGATCCCTCTCCCCAGCTCTGGCCAAGAAACTGAAGAGAACCACAACGGGAACATCTCCCTCTTCTTGTACGGGAAAGGACAGGGCTGGAGGAGAGCCAAGAACTGTGTTGGGCGGCTCTACACTTCTGTCAGGGAGTTGGACCCCAGCTCAAGTTGAGTGGTCCTGCCACCACGGACAGTGACAAGGGCCTCTGTCATCTAGATGTCCCGTCGACACCCGAGGCCCTGCAAGCAGCGCAGGAGATCCTGACCCTACTGGTGCCGCCTACACCAGCTCTGGTGGTACCTCAGGCCAAGGGTAAACCCACCTTGGGACCTTACCGTGTGTCCCCACCTCAGCGGCATCACTCACCATCGGGGGAGACGTCCCACCAATGCTTGCCTGCTTGGAACCATCATGCCTCGGATGCAGGGAGGAGGCTCAACAAAGCCCTCTTCAGTCTCCGAACCCTGAGCACTGACAGCGGGATTCAATGTGTGGCTCGCCAGATGCCTGGTACAGACCTACCCAGGCATGCGCCCCCCGGCAAGAGGATCGAGATTGGCCTTTCGTGTCTCCAAGGCCTCGGCATCGGTCATGCGTACCATCGTTTGAACATGGCCACCAGTCACCAACCAGCCGATGCCTGTCACCAAGATGCAGATCCCTGCGGTTGGGGAGATCCTCCCAACAACTGGCCCAATCCAGCTTCTGGTCCCGTTCCATGTACCAGTCGAGCAGTGTGAGGCATAGATTGATGGATTACCAATGCCAATCCGCCAAATGCCGAAGGTCCCAGAGTTCCCGCACGAGGGACTCGTCTCAGTGGGTCAGGTCTATGTCGAGGCATAGCGGCTGGCACTGCACAGAGAAGGAACGCCGGTCTGCCTGATCATGGTCGCTTGGCAGAGACCACTCTGGCTCCAAAACTGAGCTGGAGTCCTTGACAGTGGGACAAGCCTCACCACCAGCGGTACCATCTGCATCGTTGGCACCGCAACTGACCCCAAGGCCAGTGGCTGGCAGCTGCCTGGTACCCCTGGATCCCGTGGGGGTTTCGCCAGCCCAGTCAGTGGTGGGGGGCCTCAGGCCATTGGCCTCAGCATCCCGCCCTCCACCAGAGGTGGAGGCCCCAGAAGACTGGACCACCAGGGGACATGGCAGATCCCATGGCACTGGCTTCGTCCTCATCGTCACCAGATGAAGCTATCACGGGTCCCCCTCACCCAGTTCCGCAAGATGATGCTAAGGCTCATCAGGAACTAATGAAGAGAGTTGCCTCCAAGCTGGGGCTCCAGGTGGAGGAGCTAGAGTTGCCAACGGACTCCCTGTTGGATGTCCTTTGCTCCACAGCATCTGCCAAGGTGGCTTTACCCCTACATGAAGGGGTATCAAAAATTACTAATGCCCTATGGCAAACCCCCTCCTCCCTGCCCCCCATGTCAAAAAGGGCTGAATGCAAATACTTTGTGCCAGCTAAAGGCAACGAGTACCTCTACACGCACCCAGCCCCAAACTCCCTCGTAGTTGAGGCTGTTAATCAGAAGGAGAGGCAGGTCAATCCGGGGCTATGGCCAAAAACAAAGACTCGAAGAGACTGGATTTGTTTGGGCAAAAAATTTATTAGTCTTCCAGCCTTCAACTGAGAATGGCCATTCACCAGGCTCTCCTTGGCCGCTACGACTATAACATGTGGCAGGCAATGGCCAAGTTTGAGGTTTCACTTCCCGAAGGGTCCAGGAAGGAATTCTGGGCAATCCTTGAGGAGGGCGCAACTGCAACCAGAGCGGCCCTCCAGATGGCTTCAGACATGGCGGACTCTGTGGCTCGCACCGTGGCTTCGGCCATTTCCATCCTGGCTGCTTCTCGCTGGTCTGTCAACAGAGGCTCAGCAGTCAATGCAGGACCTCCCCTTCGATGGGCAAGCCCTGTTTGCAGACCAGACAGACAGTGAGCTGCATGGGCTAAAGGATTCCTGTACTACCCTGAAAACTCTATGGCTGTACGTCCCTGGTCCAGCCTGTAAGCAGTTCAAACCGCAACTAGCTCAGGGCCAAGGGAGCCAACCCCAGCAGGAGCTGCCCCACAAAAAGAGCAGGGTCTACAAATGCTGCCTGAGCCACCCACCTCCTCCCTCTGCCCAACTGGGCTCGACCCGTAATAAGAAGAGGGGGCAAGTGAGCATTTTGAGGGTGTGCCCGAGGGTGACCTACTGTCTCTCTATACCCCAGATCCGTCTCCCCTGCTTTTCTCCAACCACCATTTTTTCCTCCTGGCATGGACCATTATAACCTCAGACCGCTGGATCTTCACTATAGTGGTACAGGTGCCAGTTTCTTTCAGCCCCTACCCACCTTCCCCATCCCTCTTCAGGGACCCCTTTCACAAGAGTCTCCTTGCGCAGGAGGTAGAAGGGTTGCTGTAGTTGGGTGCGGTGGAAGAGGTTCCTCACAAATACAGGAACAACGGTTTCTATTCCCAGTATTTTTTAATTCAAAAGGCCAAGGGTGGTCTACAGCCCATCTTGGACCTGTCAGACCTCACCAAATACCTAAAGAAATTTGAAGTTCCTCTTGTTCTCCCTGGCCTCCATCATCCCCTCCCTGGATCCGGGAGACTGGTATGCCGCCCTCAACTTGAAGGACGCATATTTCCACATAGCGGTCTTTCAAGGTCACAGATGCTTCCTACGATTCACAGTGGGACCCGACCACTGTCAGTTTGCGGTCCTCCCGTTTGGTGTTTACTAAGTGCATGTCGGTGGTAGTCACTTACCTCAGGCGTCGGGGCATCCAGATCTACCTGTACCTCGACGACTGGCTCGTCAAAGACCGCTCCAGGTCCCAAGTCCAAAGGGATGTCGCAGTGCTGCAGGCCACATGCCGATCCCTGGACCTGCTGGTAAATGACAAGAAGTCGACATTAGTTCTGGTACAGAAAATAGAGTTCATCAGCGTGGTGCTCGATTTCACCTGCACCAGAGTGTTTCTGCCACAGGAGAGGTTCCAAGAATTGGTGAACCTCATTGTGCGAGTCTCCACGTTCCCCTGACCACATCCAGGGTTTGCCTGCACCTGCTGGGTCACATGGCAGCATGTGCATATGTAGTCTGCCATACCAGGCTCAGGATGCGGCCCTTACAGCAGTGGCTGGTGATGGTCTATTTCTAGTCCAGAGATCACCTGGAAAAGGTTGTTACCATCCCACCGACGATACTTACCTCGCTGCAGTGGTGGACCGACCCCAGGGTGATCCTGGAAGGAGTTCCATTTGACAATCCTTGTCACTCGATCAAGCTGATATCAGATGCCTTGGACCTCAGCATCTCGGCGGCCTCCAGACCCAGGGCATGTGGTCCCCAGAGGAGATGACGTTGCACATAAATGTCAAAGAGCTCAGAGCAGTACCTTTGGCCTGCAGGGTCTTTCTACGACATCTGGCGGACAAGGTGGCGAGAATGTTGATGGACAATATGGCCTCGATGTTCTACATCAACAGGTGGGGGGAGCATGCTCATCTGCTCTCTGTCAAGAGGCTCTGATGATGGGATTTCTGCATTGACCATACGATCTACCTGGAGGCCTGTCAGCTCTCCGGTGTCAGGAACACGCTGACAGATCACCTCAGCAGATCCTTTTCCTCTCACCACTAGTGGTCGCTCCATCTGGAGGTAGCCTGTGCACTCTTCCAGAGGTGGGGAACTCCCCAAGTGGATGTGTTTGCCACCAGAACAGAACAAGAAATGTCATTGCTTCTGTTCCCTACAGGGTCTGGGCAAAAACTCCCTCTCCAATGCCTTCCTCCTGTGATGGTTGGGGGGGGTCTGATGTATGCGTTCCCACTGATCCCACTCATCAGCAGAGTCCTCACAAAGATCAAGAGAGACAAGGCCGAAGTCATCATGGTCGCCCATGCGTGGCTGTGCCAATATTGGTTTGGCACGCTGATGGACCTGGCAGTAGCTGCTCCCTGGCCCCTTCCCGACCAACTGGATCTGCTCTCGCAGGATCACAGGCATCTCCTACACCCCAACCTCACCCCACTCCACCTCACGGCGTGGATGCTGCATGATTGAACTCGGAGGAGCGGGCCTGCTCTAGCGAGGTCCAGCTAATCCTCCTGGAAAGCAGGAAGCCTTCCACTAGAGCAACCTACCTGGCCAAATGGACCAAGTTCTCCCACGGGGCGCCTGAGCATAGCATCTCTCCAACGTGCTCCTCCTTACAATCTAGCTTAGATTATCTGCTCCATTTTAAGAACCAGGGGTTTGCCCTCTTTTTCCATCAGAGTGCACCTTGCGGCTATCTCCGCTTTTCACTCACTGATCCAAGGTCAGATGGTGTTTTCAGATGACATGTCGGTCCGATTCCTGAGAGGCCTTGAGAGACTCTTTCCGCTGTCCCAGACTCCTGTCCCACAGTGGGACCTTAGCTTGGCTCTTTCTAGGCTCACAGGGGGCCCCCCTTTGAGCCTGTGGGCTCCTGTTCCCTCTCCCACCTGTGCTGGACGGTTGCGTTCCTTGTGGCAATAACATCGGCGAGATGTGTGTTGGAGCTTAAACCCCTGACAATAGAGCCTCTGTGTACAGTGTTCTACGAGGACAAAGTTCAACTGTGACCCCACCTGGCCTTTTTGCCAAAGGTGGTGTCTTCCTTCCATGTTAATCAGGACATCTTCATCCCAGTGTTTTGCCTCAAGCCGCACACCTCTGGGGAGGAAAGGAGGCTGCACACCCTGGACATCAGATGTGCCCTGGCATTTTACCTGGAGCGTACCAAGCCCTTCCGCATGTCGACCCAGCTCTTCTTTGCGACAGCGGACAGGATGAAGGGCATTCCGATGTCATCGCAGAGGATTTCCAACTGGATCACCTCCTGCATCTGGACCTGTTACGAGCTGGCACAGGTCCCGCCGCCGCCGATTGTGAGGGCCCACTCGAACAGAGCTCAGGTGTCCTCGGCGGCCTTCCTGGCCCACGTTCCCATCCAGGACATTTTGCAGAGCTGCAACGTGGTCTTTGGTTCACATGTTCACGGCGCATTATGCCATCAGTCAGCAAGCCAGGGACGTCGCTGGGTTCAGCAGCTGTGTTGCAATCTACATGTCTGTGAACTCCTACCCACCTCCAAGGGTACTGGTTGGGAGTCACCTAACATGGAATGGACATGAGCAAGCACTTGAAGAAAAGACAGATACCTTTTCCATAACTGGTGGTCTTCAAGATGCGTTGCTCCTGTCCATTCTATAACTCCCTCTCCTTCCCCACTGTCAGAGTTTCCAGCAAGAAGGAACTGAGGGTGGGGGGAGCCGGTGGCGCTCCTTATATCACGGCATGTGCATGCTGCTCCAGGGGGCGCCAGAGCCGGTCCCCTACAGATACCACTGAAGGAAAAACTTCCAGCACCGGTGCATGTGGCAAGCACACACACCTAATATAGAATGGACATGAGCAACACAACTCAAAGAACACCAGTTACGGAAAAGGTAAATGTCTTTCCTTGCTCCAAAGAGTTTACAGTCTAAGTAGACATTATAGTCTAAAGGTGGAAGGAGGCTAAGAGAGGTTAAGTTTTGTCATTTGGCATGCAATGGAAAATCTCCCAAAATTTAAATCTGAAAGATGGCTGTTACTGCAGTCTGGATGTCCTAGTAAGAAGTAAATACAAATTGAAATGATTTAAATGACAGTCTAAGCATTGTATTTTTTTATTGATTTGGGGAACAACTAGCAGGGAAAAATTGCTAGGGTTATACCATTTAGAGTCAATGTGTTAATTACATAATTGCATGTTTTTTTCCCCACACTGTAGTAATTTATAAGGAGCCGTGTGCATAAATGCTTATTTTTTTTCTAATCTCTGATGCTTTTCCCAGAGGTCAGTATGACCAGCAAACTATTCAACTGACTTTCTTTTTCCCCTCAAGAAGGCTTGTATACCTTAACTTTCAGTAAACAGTCACAAATTGTGACAAGTCATGGAGCAATTAGATCGTTTTTATATTTACTTTTTTTTTTTTTTTTTGTAAAAATCTAGCCTGGAAGACTTTCAGAGTATTTCTGTAACTTTCAAAACAGCTTGTCCCACAAGACTGGCCTGAAGAGAAAATATTTGTATTTTTCCATACAGACTTTTCAAGGGATTAATCTGCCTAAAGGAAAAGGAGAAAAATATGGAAATATCTCTTTCTCAAATACACTTCAGTATTTCATTTGGAGTTGAAACTTGCAGTTTGCTCCTCTTTTCCAAATGAAAAATGCCAGTATGGTGCATGTTAAATTGCCAGTGGTGCTATACTGCATGTTTGTAATTGCTTTCCCGGGATATGGCATTTTCAGGACTGCAGGGCATCATCTTAAAGCAGAGTAGAATTTTTTTAAAGTACCTGTTATATTCAACATATCTCAAAGCTTTACAAATTAATGACTTAAATTCTGCTAATGCAGTGAGCATGTATAGGAAGTAGAACAACCATTGTGAATTCAGCAATAGCTTGTAGGCATCCTTAACTATTAAAACATGATTTGGGGGGATTTGGAAGGTTGTCTGTGCCACTGGGTTATCCTTATTTTTCTAAAAGAACTGTGGGGTTTTTAATTTAACCCTCAGCTGGACATTCACATGACACTTGTTGTGGAACATAAAACATAGGAATGGCTATACTGGATCAGACCTGAAGTCCACCTATTCCAGTATCCTGTATCTGACAATGGCTAGTACCAAGTGCTTCAGAGAAGGGTGTAAGAACCCTGCAATAGGCAGATATGAGATAATCTGTCTCCTAGACAGAGGTTTTATCCTGATTTCGGAAGTTAGAGATTGTTCTAAATCCTGAAGCCCCCGAGGTTTAATATCTCTTTCAGAAAATATTTGTTATGATTAATTATAACAACTCTGGATATTCTTAATAACTTTCCCTTTTTAAATCTTGTTACGCTCTTGGCCTCAACAACTTCATGTGGCCGGTGGGAGCTGAGGGCCAGATCAAAAGGTCTGACAGGCCAGATGTGGCCTGTGGACCGTAGTTTGCCCACCGCTGCCTTATTCACTGGGGGTTCAAAGTAGGCAAAGTCATCCTATCCAATGAAAATATTTGTATGTTGTCCAGACCATGTCCAAGATAATGCAACACAAATTCTCAGGTTATCAATTTTTCAGATTATTGGGAGTGATGGTATTTTGCATGGATGTTGTTCAGTGAACAAAGTTGCATATGTAACCTTTCCTGCTTTTTCTTCTAGAAGTTTGGGATCATTGGAGGAGTTTCATGTCTATGGGAGTAGTGTTGATGCAGGAATCCTGCAAGGTCTTTTCTTTGGTGGTGATTAATGAGGGACCATATAATGCAGAGTACCACTTTTCTACAGGTATTTTGAGACTTAAATTACTGGTGGAAGTCTGCTAGGCTTGGTGGGTTATTGAAGAAACTAGGCTTTTCAGGGTCTGTGGTCCATACTAAAAAGAAAGACAAAATATTACTTTCTGGAACTATATGTAGAACAGTTAGTTCATCTACATCTTCAGGACCACTTCTAAGGAGGCTGCCTGCTTGTAAGAATAGACAAGAACACCACAGGAGCTTACCTCACTAAACTAGGGGATGGGCAGTTCTGCAGTCAGTCCTACACCGAGAAACCACCTTTCTGTTCTCCTGGGTGGAAATATAGTATTATTTAAGGTTGTTCATGTCCGAGGAACATCAAATATAAATAAAAGAAGATTGGCTCAGCAAGAAAAGGTTGAACTAGGAAGAATGATCACTGAACAATAGTGCCTTCCAGAGAATAGTAGCCAGATTTGGATGACACCTACTAGATGCATTCACCTCTGCAGAAAATCAAAAAGTAAAGACAGGAGCAGGGTGGGCCCTGGGTCCTCCTATCTTGGCCGCTAACCTTCCCGCCCCCCAGGTGGTGACCCATCGACTCTCGCCAATCGGCCTTACCGCCCTGTGACTCAGGGCAACTCCAGGAACTCTGACTGCTAAGCCTTGCTGCACTGCGAATCAGGGTAAACCCCATTGATCCTGGCCATTAGGCCTCACTGCCCTGCGTGCCAGGGTAACTCTATTGACTCCAGCCCCTAGGCCTTGCTGCCCTGTGAATCAGGGTTACCCTATCGATTTTAGTCTTTAGATCTCACCACCTTGAGGCAAAGGACAGCTTGAGGGACGGGGTGAACTCACCCCACACTGGATGGGGACACCCACCCTGTCACAACATGATAATATCATCCTGAAAATTTTCCACTACAAGAGTTCATAGAGCATAGAGAACATCACTGCCAACTATGCTTTCATCACAGACATAAACTGAGTGAGAATAAAGTTTCTCTCTATCCACTTCACAGGGGTGATTAGGGGATTAACTAGTTAATGTTTGGAAAGTGATTTGAAAATTTAAAGTGCTACATAAGTGCTAAATAAAATTACACCTTTATTTAAGAAGTCTTGTAAAAGTGTACTGTTATATTTTTCTCTTCTCCTCCCTCTTTCTTTACTTAAATGTGTTATTGAGAAGAGGGATCTCTTACGAAGTTTACGTAATGGGTTCACTTAAAGTTATCTCAGCAGTTAGGATGATTGTGTGGAATCTCCAACATCTGAGCAATACCATGCCAGTAGCTGAAGGGTCACCATGACCGCCTCTAGTTTAGCTGACTATTGTACTATTTAACATAGCATTAGGTTATGTTATTTTGCCCATGTCCGTTTTTTTAAAAAGTGTTTATAACTGAAAAGTGAAATAGCAGATATTCTATGTGGAAAACATAAGTGCAACAGAATATATAGAATTCCATCTTAATGTTAGTATTAAATTTTTGCAAAATGTAAATAAGCAGATAAAATGTCATCTGAGCAATGCTGTGTGATGCATATTTAAAAAAAAATCAATAACAAAATTTAGCAAAGGAGTTGCACAATATAGCCTTTCCTAAGGGCAAATGAAATGTTTAGTGTTGCTGTCTGGTAGAATTTGGGAAGGTAGAAAGGTGAGAGATGTAGGAAGATTTTTAGGTTGGGTATTCTCCCAAGCCCCCTTTGGCCTCCTAAACTGCTCATTAAAAAAACAAATGTAGTGTCTGATCCTGCAGTGACCTTCATGCAGGTGAAGGGATCTGTCTATATGGTGCTTATTGTGCTATCAGGTTTATGTTACATGATAAGTACATGTTCTTTTTATAAAAATAAAGTTTTTTGTTTCAAAGCAAACATAAAACTGTAAAATTAGTTTTACATTATTTTAAAGAAAGTTTACTATGGTTCAAAAGACAACCTTAAAGTATGAATTGGATCTCAAGTACACCAGTGGAAATCAGGATTAACTCCATTGAAGTCAATGGATTTACACTCGCAGGAAACTTATGTGAATGAGATCAGAGTGAAACCCACGGTATCCTTGTTTTGGTTTTTTTATTTTCATCAACTATTTTGAGTGTATCATCACATTTTTTGCTTTAGTACTTAAATAGTCTCAGTGTTCAAAAAATGAGCAGACTGGCAGTTTATGTAATTATTATTACTACCAGTCTTTTTTAAATAGAATTTTAATTTCCATAAACAGGATTTTTTGCTATATTTATTGTTGCTCAATCAACGAACCATTGTAAAATCTTTGTGGGCATTTCATATTACAGCAGTCACTCAATTGCAGCTAATGCAATGAAGGCAGCAAAATAGTTTCTGCTATAATCCTTTGTTTTCCCTTGCTCCCATGACTTGCTGAAGAATTATCCCTTTGGCCTGAAATTTACCATTGTTCTCTCAGCCAAAAGATTGAGTCATTGGTTGGTTGGTTGGTTGGTTGGTTTTAAATTTCATCCAATTTTGTTCAGTCTTTTTGGAGTTAGGAGTTCAGTAAAATATACCAGGCCACGCTATTGCCCCACAGCATGTGACTTAGAGGGGAAAGAGACAGCAGAGCCAAAAAACCTTCAGGATAGAATAGAATATAGTGGCTAATTTTTTTCTCAATGAGAAGGACTTGAAAGAAATTAGGACAGATTGTGGTGGAGACCCCATGCGTATTCCCATGGCCAGAAGCAGCAAAGGAGCTACGGTAACACATTTTCCTGTGAGATGGGGCTCATGTCCTTACTCTCATTTCTGCTACCAGCCAATATGTGCGACAGCGGGCAACTTCTTTGCTGCACCTGACCACATTTATAAAGTGTCTCTCTTTCACAAGGGTGCTGCTACTTTTCTCAAGTCCATCTGGTTCATAAAATTTAGTCTCAAGTTTTGGTTCTAACTTGCTCACTATACATACACCTTCTGATGCTAGTCCTAACCTTGGTCTGCAGTACATGTTAGTAATGAATACTGAGGGATGACTGGGAAAGGTAGACAGTTGTAGGACTCATTGGCAAGGTTGTATATTAGGGGAGATGAGCACTTTTCTTCACATTAGGAATGTGAAATGAGATGGAAAGAGAAAGGAGTAGTCTGTTCATCTTCTTGGTAGTGTCTTTAATGATTTAATGAAACCATTCTGCAGGAGCAGAGATGTGCAGTATGATTCCATAAAGAGAATAGTGTCCAATGGGTCTAGATGGGCTTCAGTTAAAATACCCACTACTCATGCTGTAAGTACCTTTGAAGTACCTTTGAGTGGTTCCCGCCCTCCTCCTACTCAAATTTGAGGGTGGGTGTTTGGTATTTGAACACAATGTGCCTATCAGCGGGGGGGAGGTCCAACAGGGGCTCATCGACATTTTTCAACAGCACTATAAATGTAGAGGGAAAAAATAAGAAGGATGGAAAAAGAACCTCAGCCCTTCTTAGTCACCCTGGGCTATGTATTTCGGAGATATTGGGTTAGACAGAGATTTGGTTATGGAAGGATGATCCCTTCTTCACTTGATCTTCAAGAAAAGCAGGAGTTCCTGTGAAAGAGTATATTTACAGTAACATGTTTCATTTTTGTGGCTTGAACAGTGGAGAAAATACGTCTTCTAAGAAAGGGGAGAGCAGAAGCTCTATTTTCTTTCCCTACCTATTACAACCTGCCTATTCATGATTGGCTAGGAAGACTGAAGATAAGAGGCTCTGTAAAAACAACTTTTCCTTACCTCCCAGTGAGTTCAGGTTTGGATTTTGAGAGACCAGAAATTTGGACAAAACGAGTCAGTCTTAATTATCAAGAGTAATCATAATATCAACCATATTATGAGCTCCTTACTCATGTGGGTGAGCAATTACTCATGCAAGTAGTCCCACTGGCTTCAGTGGAATTTCTTGTGTAACTATCACCAATGGGCTCACAATCTGGCCATTAGTGAAAAGGGGGTGGAGCTAGGATTTGGGTAATGATTAAGAAAATGTCTGTTAACAGGTATTTAGTAAATTTTTAAATCAGATTTGGATCTAACTTAAAGTGTAAATACAGAGTTTCTCTCTTAAATTAATGAATTACTCTGGATTTGTATAACAGTTCAGAATCTGGACCTTGTGTTTTTCTCCACATCCTATATATAATTCACCTTAAAGTATGTGGTGCAGGAAAAGTTAAGTAAAATATAAATATTTTTGAAGGGATGTGCACATTATATTTTGGGATTTTGTGTGTTTCTCTGGTCTGAAAAACCCAAAGTTGCATAAATTGTTGTAAGTCTGACTGCATAACATACATATACATATCCCTTTTCTATCTCCCACCTCCTCCACTGGCTAATCTTTTTAAATAAATACTCTTCAGAAGGGTCGATCAAGTCTTTAGATGTATATCCCCATCTGCTCCAGCATTGCAATTCTAAGAAAATTTAAATATTGTTACCCCTTTAGCCCCCAATTGATTAGCCAATATTCAGGGACTTGCAGGTTGTTTACTTTAGGAAGATAAATTGATGATGGGCTCAGGTATTTCTTTGATGCAATCCTGTTTTTTTACAAAGAATGTACAAAGTCCCGATCGCCTGAACACAGTAGGAATGAAACAACAGGAGGCAGTTTCCTTGCTTAATATTCCAAGCCTCTTTTTTTCCAGCCTGCACTCTACTCAACAAGTTCTCTCTTAGCTGTCTGTTGGGATCATGCTACAAGTGCTTCTCTGGCTGTCTTGGTTTTCTGCTGCCTTTTCTGTCTGCTTCTGTGATGCTGCATTCATCCCCTAGTGAAACCACTCCACCCACATATCTTAGTGCATCAGACTTTTAATCTGAGGGTCCAGGGTTCAAGTCCCTGGTCAGGCAGTGAGCCTTGCACCTTTTGCATGCCCCAGAAGCTTAAAAAAGTATCTCTTCAGAGCCCTCCTTGACACATAGGTCACATTCAAGGCTGGTCAGGAGCTAAGCTATGTTTTGGTTGGTGGCTCCTATTGTTTCAGCTATCTTTCTCTAAAAAAGAGCTTAACTGCTTCTTAGGACTGTTGTGGATGAAAGTTCGCAATTATGCCCATGAGGTTCAACAAGGTTTCACCTAACTCCAGCATAACAACATTATCTCAGTCTTGTCTAAGATAATACAAAAGATGTTAAATTAATCTTAAAGCATACTTGTTTTCAAATAGATGTGAATCAAGCCTGTGAGAGAGATTGCTGACTAAAATTAAATTAATTATATAAGTGGCAGTATTACCATTACAGCAGGGATCGGCAACCTTTGGCACGCGGCCCGTCAGGGAAATCCGCTGACAGGCCGGGACGGTTTGTTTACCTGCAGTGTCCACAGGTTCGGCCGATTGCAGCTCCCCCTGGCCACGGATTGCCGTTCCAGGCCAATGGGGGCTGCAGGAAGCAGCGGCCAGCACATTCCTTGGCCTGCGATCGGCCGAACCTGCGGACGTTGCAGGAAAACAAACTGGCCCAGCCCACCAGTGAATTTCACTGACAGGCCGCGTGCCAAAGATTGCCCATCCCTTCATTATAGTTTTGTGAATACATTGCTGAAATGAAAGCATCTTAATCTGTGATTGAAATATCTGCATATTCATCAAAGAACTTCCTTGTATTATCAGTCTTTTATTATATTTGACAAGGAGAGTTCACTGTAAAGAAGAGAGCATTGCTGGAGTGTTCATTTTAATATTCTAAATAAAGTTTTACTTATATGTAGATCAAAGAGCTTGTTACATGAAGCTCCCACCAAAAAAAAAAAAAAAAAAGAAAAAAGAAAGCCAAGTAGGCAAACAAACAAAACAAATAAAAACAACAACAGCAAAACCAACACAGCGTAAAAAGACTCTCTCTCCAGCCATGTAACAATAACACTAAGCATTACCAAACATGAACCTCTGCAGCCTTATTTAGGATCTCTTGAAGAATACACTTTTTCCAGTTTGATGATTTGAATGAAGTGTCTAAAATCCTCCTAGCTCCTGGAAGGCACATAGGAAGGAGGGCATATAACGTGTTGTTAGGACAAGTTAGTATCTCTTTGGGTGAGGTATGTGACTAAGATAAGATGGATAAATAAAACAAAAAAATATTGACATGGTTTTAGGTTGAAGCCTGCCAGAATTGTAAGTAGTTTAAGATGTGATCTCAAGCTATGTTTGGAATTCACATTGCAAAGTGGAAAAGCCAGTTGATTGTTTTAGTTGCCTGTGGCTTATAGCAATGTTTATTTTCATTGTTGCATGAAATTTTTACTTTATTTGATTACACCATTTATGTATCTAGTATTTTCCTTTGCCCAGCAATTTTTCAGCATGAGTTACCTTTTGTCTTACCATCCTCCTTTGTACTTTCCTCAGTTTTATGGCAATTTAACTTGTCCTTCAACTTCATGTGAAGCTGTATTTAGTTGTTTAAACCCTCCAAAACCCTCTGCTGCAGAGCTTCTGTTGGCTCCAATGGGAGCTCTGTGCACAAAGGACTTCCAGGATCTGGTCCTCTAATTGAATCTGTGTATCAGAGGCGGATTAAGGTTTCCTAGGGCCCTTGGCCAGAGGTTGCAGGGCCGCAGCGGCAAGGCGGAATGGGAGGAAGGGGCAGAACAGGATGGGGCTGTGGGTAGGGACGCAGGCGGAAGGGACAGAACAGGGGCTTGGCCCTTGGCCTCCCCACCCCTTCGCCTGCGGTCCCGCCCCTGTTCTGTCCCTTCCGCCTGCGTCCCTGCCCACAGCCCCATCCTGTTCTGCCCCTTTCTCCCATTCCGCCTTGCCGCTGCGGCCCTGCAACCATTTGCTCCTTTCCCCACCCCCACTGCAGCCTCAAGACAGGAGAAGCTCTGTCCCCCTGCCATGGCCCTGGGGCCTCAGCAGGGAGTGAGAGCTCCTCTAGCCCTGAGGCCATGGCAGGGGCTAGTCCTGGGGCCACAGCTGAGGTCCAGGCCCTGGGGCTTCCTCTCTGCCCTGGGCTTCTGCGGGGAGTAGGGGCAGAGCACTGGGGCTTCTCCCACCTGCCCTGGTGCTTCTGCCAGGGACTGGCCCCTGGGCACAGGCCCCATTGGCCCACTGGATAATCCACCATTGGTGTATGTATTTATGAACACTCTTAACCAGTGCTCTTAGTGCTGTACAATCATTATAAAAACATCTTGAAACAAATTGAGTAAAAAAAAAAAAAGAGCTCTCAAGCTACTGGTACTGAATAAGCTTTATACCCTTCCTTTCCCTTCACTCCAAAACTGTGTTCTGCAGCCCTACTTCCTAGCATGAGAGAATAGATCGTAACAGCTATGCAGATTCACAATTCCCAGAAACCTTCCAGAATCACAGAAATCTTTAAATGTCTGACTGCCAAAAATCAAATGACTATGAAATGCTATCCTATTAGCAGCTGTTCCCATATGAAGAGAGGCTACGGGCTCTTTATTTTGCCTCGCTCATCTAAAATAATTTGATCCTTACTTAATCTCTATGGAAAAAGCAGTCACATCAGAGTAGAACTTGCTGTGGTAAATTTTGGATTGTTGCCATGTGTTCCGCCTTACATCTGCTTGGTGTTTAAAGCCAACATTTCCTTTTTTTTTATTCTGTAGGCATTCAAGGCCATTTACTTCATAATCCAATGTCATTCTGAATGACAGGAAATTAAAGCTGAGTAATGTAGCTTTGGAGGACTGTACAGAACAACACATTGTTGAGGAATGCCCACTTGGAGAAATTGAAGTAACTGTATAGTGCAGGTGGTCTTATCTAGCCTTGATTTACTTGGCCGCAACTTCCTGTCCTTAGAAAAGTCATGGATACTGAACGTTGGAAAACAAAGGTCATGGTGTTAGTCATTACCTACTGTACAGTTTTGTAAAACAGATAACATAATTTGGGTAACCCAGCCATGTTTTGTCATGGTAATTTTAAAAACAGCCACGAGGAAGTTATGACAGAAACATAGTTTTAAAATAAACAAATGTCAGTCATTGATTTGTATTCCAAACCACCAGAACTCTTCCAGTTTTTGTGTCATCTGCTAAGATAACTAGATCAGTTTTTAACATAATTTTTGCCATGCTGAAATACATCTTTGTTAAATTAACCACATCTTAGCTAAATTATCCCGCTACAACTTCAAATTTAAAAGTAAATTTTGCCTCCTTTTATCTTTGGGAATTAAAGCTTTTCTGTTGCTGCAGTGTTGTCCTTAAGGGTATGTCTTTACTTCAGAGTTAGCCTGGGTGATTGGCACCTGGGTTGGCCTAGCTGGGGTGTGAGCAGTCCTGCTGCAAAGTCCTGTCCGAGTTATTGTGTCCTCATTGGTGTGGCACTGCCCTCTGTGTGTCGCAAAGCCTTCTGGGGACACATCCCATGGTTCTGTGTCCACAGCAGAGAATGGGAAGAGAGGCTATCAGCAGCCACTGCATGCTAATAAAAATTAACAGATTTAACTCCTTAGGGGATCTGTGAAGTTCAGATTTTTCCATCCATGACTTGTAGCGATCATTTGTCTATATGCATCGAATCATATTTATTAAAAAGAAGTTAACATTTCTGAAGATTTGCTTACCTTCTCTTAATCATTTTTATTATTGTGAACTTTGGTTTATAAAGATCCGAATAGAAATCGTTTCAATTTCAAAAGATTTACTATCTCGAGCTACAAGCACTGCCAAAATTAATTCAGCAACATACATCACGTATTATATCAGAGGTACATATGCACAGTGGCAATGGAATTTTATATGGTGTGAATTTTTATTACTGTCCATTTCTAATTCAGTGGCAGGCAGATACCTATTGGGAAGATGTTTCTATAGTTAGTTTCTACAGTTACTTCTACCTTAATTATATTGAGCCTGATCCAGCTCCAAATTAAGTCAATGGGAAGACTTCATCCTAAAGAAGCTTTTTATTATTTCTGATAGTTTAAGGAGATCTCTCTCTAATACTTTGTATTATTCCTTAAGATGTGCTAACAAAGCTAGTATTAAATGTTCCTGCTCTGAGCTTTCAATAGTTACAATTAGTATTGGAAAGCCAACTTAATAAAAATGAGTAGATATTTCAGTCAATAAGGGCATGCTGTTAGCCAGACAGAAAAAGGGGGTCACAGTCTCCTATCAGAAAATGATCCTGATAGGATTTACCCACTAAGGAATATTCAGTGTTATCTTTTAATAGCACAGTATTTTAAAAAAACTAGGATTTTAAAACTCGACTGAGCAAACCACTGGGTGTATGGGTTGATCACGGAATGAATATAAGTCAATGTGACGCAGCTATGAAAAAGGCAAATGCCTAGGATTTATTAGGTGAAGCATTTCCACTACAGATTGAGAAATATTTATGCCATTGTACAAAGCATTGGGAAGACCTCATTTGGAATACTGTGTACAATTCTGGTCACCCATGTTCAAGAAAGATGAATTTAAACTGGAACAGATGCAGAGAAGAACTACTAGGATGATCAGGGGACTGGAGGGCTTATCTTATGAACTGGAAGAGTTTGGCTTGTTTAGCCTAGCAAAAAAGGGATATGATTGCTGTCTATTAAAAGGGAGGGTGAAAAGCTGTTTAAGCTAGAGGACAGTGATAGCACAAGAGCAAATGGATAGAAACTGGTGGTGAGCAAATTCAGGCTGGAAATTAGAGGACGGTTTCTAACCATCAGAGGAGTGAGGTTCTGGAAAGCCACTCAATAAGAGTTGTGGGGGCAAATAATTAGTTTTAAGAAAGACCTGAACAAATTTGAGTGCGATTGTATGATGGTATTGCTTGTGATGGTAGGAGGTGGGGCTCAATAGCCCTGGGGCTCACTTCCGGTTAATGTTGTATGTGCCTTAAAAGCTAATGCTTCAGGTTTCAGCTGGACACCAGCCAGGGGTCAGGAACGGGTTTCATTCCCTCCCCCTCCCCCCCATAGTCTGTTTTGGTTTGTTTATCTCCTTCCTCAGCAGTATCAGGGATGACCATAGCCAGAGATGGAACACTGGGGCCGGTGGGTCATGGCTCTGAGGTGCCACTGAGCATTCTTTCTCTCAAGTGCCTTTTGGCTGGTTCTTGCTCACATGCTCAGGGTCTAACTGATCCCCATATGTGGGGTCAGGAAGGAATTTCCCCCCAAGTCAGATTGGTACTGACCTTGGGAGTTTTTCACCTTCCTTTGCAATATGTGGGAATGAGTCACTTGCTAGGATAATCTGGATATATCTCACTTAATCATTTTCCTGCCTATGCAGGAGCCTTGGGCACTGGTGCATCTTGGCCCCTTTCATTCTCTGCCTGTGGCACGTAATAGTCTAGTCTCCTGTGGACTGTAATACTTTGGTCTGATTTTGGTTGTTGGGTTTAGTGTGTGGGTGGTGGAGGTGGGATGGCAGCCTGTGATGTACAGGAGGCCAGATTAGATAATGTGCTGGTCTCTTCTTGCCTTAAAATCGATGACAACACAATGTACTGCAGGGAACCAGACCTGCACTAACAGGGGATGGACTAGGTGAGGTCACAGGTGTCTTCCATCACTTAATTTTGTGATTTTTTGTGTGTGTGTGTGTGTATAAAGAAGCTATATGAAACAAGTAAGACTTAGCAGCATCTGTACTGCTACTGCATTTTAGTTAAGGTATTTCTAAAGTGGAAGAAGCTAGAATTAACCTTATGGCTCAGAGGGAACATGTTGGACTGTCTGTTGGGAAAAGGGAAAAATCTGATTTCTTAGGCCTGGTCTACACTGGGGGGGGATCGATCTAAGTTACAAAACTTCAGCTACATGAATAATGTAGCTGAGGTCAACATACTTAGATCTACTTACTACGGTGTCTTCACTGTGGTAAGTCGACTGCTGACACTCTCCCGTCAACTCCGCCTGCGCCTCTCGCTCTGGTAGAGTATGGGAGTCAACAGGAAAGCGCTCGGCGGTCGATTTATCGTGTCTTCACTAGACACGATAAATCAACCCCTGCTGGATTGATCGCTCCGGAGGTAAGTGTGGACATGTCCTTAGTGAGCTACTGAAGCTGATCGATGTTGTGGCTTTGGGGATAACATTTAGCTGAGAGAAAATGTGAAATAAAAACAAATGTGGATAATTTCTGATACTTCTAGTTGTAAAGTGCATTTCATACTTATCCTTCTGATTTCTGGGCCAAATTTTGCTCTCAGTTGCATGTGTAACCAAGAGCAGAATTTTGATCAGTACATCTATATTTTAAAGCTTTTTTGCAATCACATCAGTTGAATTGAATATATTGCCTTGTGAAATAAAAAAAAATCTAATGTAAAGTCAAGTTCTTGATATTTTGGATTCAGTTTCTTAATTCATTCAGTCTTTGCTAGAACAGGAATAAAAATTTGAGTACATGGCACTGCTGCACAAATCTAACTGTTCCAATAAATCGACTTTGTTTTTCATAGGAAAACACAAGCATATATAATTTTCTGTTGTTTATCAGCAATGACAAATCAACAAAAATAAGTCCTAAAATGATGATCTTTCTTGTGGAAGGTAGATACTTTGCATTATTCATTACTGAGGATTATTGGAAGCCTAGTTTATAATTAAAGTAAAGTTTTTATAATTAGAAACTATCAATTTACTTATCACAGAAACTTTTGATAAGTCAATTAATTTTACTGGGTTACCTGGTTGTTGGCTTTTTGTTTGTTTTTGTTTTTCTATAAAGAGCAGCTACGTAAGGCAAATATAACACACCATATTATGCAAATGATGAGCATACAAATACAGAAATAAAACCAGATATATTTGTTGTTTCAGATTTAGCAAATCAAGTAGAGACAATTGGACTCAAGTTTCAGAAAGCAACAGCTGAAATGGGCCACTACAAAAAACTACTCATGTAAGATATTTTATTTTATTTATTTAAGGCCTAGTTTTGCTGCCACTTTGTACTCAAAACTGCTCTTCACCCGTGCTTAACTTTAAGCATGTGAATAGTCTGAAGCCAATAGGTCTTTTCAAAGCATTCAATCTCATCTCCATTCTGGTCCAGATGCAAAATTATTTGCTAATATGAACCTGTACCCAGCTCAGTCCAGATGTATCCTCTGTAATGGTATTCTGGAAAAGGATTAAGCTCTGACCACTCGCCCTTCTATGATCTAAATGGGATGATATAGATTTTTTTTCTTGAATACATTTCTTATTTTTATGAAACAAATATTTGTGCTCAAGACAGTAATTTCACAAGAATAACTTGCTATCTTTCATTAACCTATGCAATGTATGTTCTCGGTGTAGTCTAGGCCTAATCGAAGATCAAGTCAAATATAAAGAATTTACTGTAGCAGAAATGAAAAGAATGAGCTTGCAGTATTGATAGATGTTATAAGTAAGCCCAAAATCAAAAATATCAAGAAGAGTAACAATTAAGTAGGTGTAAGAAATTTTGAAGGCTTCTAGTTGTTACGGTATTACTTCACCAATTAATAACCATGGTTAAATCTCATATTTATATTTAAAAAGAAATATGTTATTTTGCTAAATTATACCCATATTACATTCAGATTTTTAAAGGTACATTTGGAAGGTTTTTTCACTGTATAGTTAACTACATTTATTAAATGTGTTTTTCATACTGAGAGCCTGCATTACCATTAAAATACTTTATTGCTAAGCTTTCTAAATATTTTTAACTAGTTATGATCAAAATCTCTGAATATAGGAATTGAAAACTAACTACATATCATAAAAGAAACCTTGTTCATATTTCAGGAAAGCCCATAAAAAAGATTGTTGATACTACTAGTTATCTCTGACTTAAACATGTGAGATGGTAATAGTTCTTTTTATTAGTGTAATATACTAATTTATTTCTATAGAATAAAATATTTTCCATGGTTTGTAAGAAGTGCAAATATGTGTGCAAGCAATGGAAATTTTAAAAACAAAACATAATCCAAAATACATTTTGCACCAATCCTGCCCCTTTTTAAAGTCAATGGCAAAATTCTCACTAACTTAAGTGAGAGCTTGGGTCTGTCTCTACCTGTCCATGCTGCTGTGTTTTTATTTCAGACTATTTAGCTGTACTGTTAACTGTATTTGCACTTTGCTAAATCTTAACTGGAAAAATACACATGTTCACTTTTTAATGTCATATAATGTAGCTGGATTGGTGTATCTCTTTGCTTTTACTAAAACAGGTCATAGAATCATAGAATATTAGGGTTGGAAGAGACCTCATGAGGTCATCTAGTCCAATCCCCTGCTCAAAGCAGGACCAACATCAACTAAATCATCCCAGCCAGGGCTTTGTCAAGCCAGTTCTTAAAAATCTCTAAGGATGGAGATTCCACCACCTCCCTAGGTAACCCATTCCAGTGCTTCACCACCCTCCTAGTGAAATAGTGTTTCCTAATATCCAACCTAGATTTCCCCCAGTGCAACTTGAGACCATTGCTTCTTGTTCTGTCATCTGCCACCCCTGAGAACAGCCGAGCTCCATCCTCTTTGGAACCCCCCTCTTCAGGTAGTTGAAGCCTGCTATCAAATCCCCCCCACTCACTCTTCTCTTCTGCAGACCAAATAACCCCAGTTCCCACAGCCTCTCCTAGTAAATCATGCGCCCCAGCTCCCTAATCATTTTTGTTGCCCTCTGCTGGACTTTCTCCAATTTGTCCACATCCCTTCTGTAGTGGGGGGGACCAAAACTGGACACAAAACTCCAGGTATGGCCTCACCATTGCCGAATAGAGGGGAATATGGATCTGCTGGCAATACTCCTACTAATACAGCCCAATATGCCATTGGCCTTCTTGGTAACAAGGGCGCACTGCTGACTCATATCTAGCTTCTCCTTCACTGTAATCCCCAGGTCCTTTTCTGCAGAACTGCTGCTTAGCCAGTCAGTACCCAGCCTGTAGCAGTGCATGGGGTTCTTCCTTCCTAAGTGCAGGACTCTGCACTTGTCCTTGTTGAACCTCATCACATTTCTTTTGGCCCAATCCTCCAATTTGTCTAGGTCACTCTGGACACTATCCGTACCCTCCAGTGTATCTACCTCTCCTCCCAGCTTAGTGTCATCTGCGAACTTGCTGAGGGTGCAATTCATCCCATCATCCAGATCATTAATAAAGATGTTTAACAAAACCTGCCCCAGGACCGACCCCTGGGGCATGCCGCTTGATACCGGCTGCCAACTAGACATTGAGACGTTGATCACTACCCATTGAGCCCGACAATCTAGCCAGCTTTCTATCCACCTTATAGTCCATTCATCCAATCCATACTACTTTAACTTGCTGGCAAGAATACTGTGGGAGGCCGTATCAAAAGCTTTGCTAAATTCAAGATGTATCATATCCACCGCTTTCCCCATATCCACAGAGCCAGTTATCTCATCATAGAAGGCAATCAAGTTGGTCAGGCATGACTTGCCCTTGGTGAATCAATGTTGACTGTTTCTGATCACCTTCCTCTCCTCCAAGTGCTTCAAAATGGATTCCTTGAGGACCTGCTCCATGATTTTTTCGGGGGCCTGAAGTGAGGCTGACTGGTCTGTAGTTCCCTGGGTTCTCATCTTCCCTTTTTAAAGTATGGGCACTATATTTGCCTTTTTCCAGTCATCCGGGATCTCCCCCGATTGCCACAAATTTTCAAAGATAATGGCCAATGGCTCTACAATCACATCAGCCAACTCCCTCAGCACCCTTGGATGCATTAGATCTTGTGCATGTCCAGATTTTCTAAATCGTCCTTAACCTGTTCTTTCACCACTGAGGGCTGCTCACTTCCTCCCCATACTGTGTTGCCCAGTGCAGCAGTATGGGAGCTGATCTTGTCTGTGAAGACCGAGGCAAAAAAAGCATTGAGTACTGAAGCTTTTTCCACATCTTGTGTCACTAGGTTGCCTCCCCTGTTCAATAAGGGTCCCACACTTTTCCTGACCACCTTCTTGTTGCTAACATGCCTGTAGAAACCCTTCTTGTTACCCTTCACATCCCTTGCTAGCTGCAACTCCAATTGTGTCTTGGCCTTCCTGATTACACACTTGCATGCTCGAGCAATATTTTTATACTTCTCCCTAGTCATCTGTCCAAATTTCCACTTCTTGTATGCTTCCTTTTTGAGTTTAAGCTCACCAAAGATTTCATTGTTAAGCCAAGCTGGTCATCTGCCATATTTGCCATTCTTTCTGGACATCGGGATGGTTTGTTCCTGCGCCCTTAATAAGGCTTCTTTAAAATACAGCCAGCTCTTCTGGATCAGGGCTATGTTGTCCATCACATATCCTTTTACATTGTCTCAGTTTTTTTAGAACTATTGGAGCTAATGTATTTAAGGAGTAGAATACCTGAGACATCCTTTCGAAGCAAATAAATACATAAAATGTAGTACAGAAGATGGGGAAGAAACATGGTGCAGAATGGTGTATGTTTCGTTGTCTAATATAAAGGCCAGTGTAAAGACCTAGCAATCTTGTCCACCTCTAGCAAAGATTCTGTCTATCCTCCACACTGGTCTTTAAGATAAGTCTATAAAATTTCCAACCTTCCTTTTTCATGGTATGGGAAAAAGAAAATTAATTTAATCTCACCCTCCATTTATGTTTCTAGCAATAATGACATATTTTAAAATTCTTATAATGCAACCACTTATTTGATGGGATACTATTCTCATCCTCAATAAACTAACAAAAGTCACTTGTCTGTTATCTGTCTCTCACCATTCAAAAGAGGTTTCCTCAAAACTTATTTTCCTTCTTGTAGCTTTGATTTGAAGACTCAAAAAGATGTAAATTACAAATCTCCTTTTACACCTGGAGTAGAGAGCTCTTTTTTTTAAAACGATGAACATATTGAACTATAAGCAGTTACTGTGTGGAAAATACAACCTATTGTTTTGTGAGAGTGCAACTTAAAGGTTTTAAATGTAGGCATCATTCAGTCAGTGATCTGACCATTGCATTGCATGGCCATGTGACAAACTCCTATCTGAAACAGGATTGTGAGTTGATGTTAAATATCATAGTGGCTCATTCCCCTCAAGTAATGATCAATAAATGTTACTGAACAATGTTTTGTTCAATCATCACAAATTTATCACAAATAAATTCAGACTTTCCTTATTTAATAGTGGTCTGAGCACTTAAAGCATAAGGTTGGTAGACATGGAAAAATTGAAGAGGTTTTTCAAAAAAACTATTTTTCTCTCAGTGTTTTGAAACAGAATGTTTAAAATTGTGATTTTTTTTTTTAACATTTCATTTTTATCCTGATTTCCTAGTGAAAGATATGAGCCAAGATTTTTTTAAAGTTGGTGCCTAAAGTTTGGCTCCTGACTCAGCATTTAGGCACCTAAATAAGTGGCTTGATTTTTCAAGTGTTGAGTACTCAGCACCACTTCAGTGGGAGTTAGGCAACATTATTATATTTTTTCATCATTCTCCTCAACAAAGTTACTACGTTTATCTCTCCATCTAATAGAGAAATACTGATATATACATATTATACATATACATACATGTGTATATGTATATTTGCAGAGAGAGAGAGTGCATAATAGTGGTGTGGTATAAGACTATTATCGGCATGAATTTGGAACATCTGCATTACTCATGAGTAGCAAAGCTGTGAAGGCTGATGCAAAGGTAATTGAAATCAATTATAGTCTTTCTGTTGAGTTAAGTGGGCCTTGATCAGGTCAGGGGTGAGTCAGTCAGATCATCTCAAACTAGTTTAAATCAAACTTCTTATCATACCATATCATAATGTATTCTCTATATGCCATATTTTGTAGGAGAACTATTTCAGGAATGTTTTAGTTGATTTTTAGAATTTGTATTGGTATTATTTCTTTTTATTTTTTAACCCATCAGTTTGCAAAGCTAGGTATCTTAGTTACTGTAAATCCACTTTTACACTGCTCAGAGGGATTCCATGAAAACCTCTAACAATAGCCTAAAATAGCTTTTTCTGTGACAGTTTTAAATTATTTTATCTTGGGATAAGAAATGATTCCATGGTCCTTTTGGGAAGCTGGAAATTTCCCTTTTCTAAGGAAATAATGTTCTCATTTCTCAGTGAGTGGGACTGAGGTAATGGAGTTAACAGCTGTAATATTTCTAAGTATAGAAAAGATGTTACTGGTCCAAGACTGAATCTTGCTTATCCGGGCCTCAGGTGGGAAACATTCAATATGAGTGGGAGGAGGACACATTTCTCTGGCAGGTGGTGTTTTTTGTTTGTTTGTTTGTTTGTTTGTTTGTTTTTATGGCAGTTGTTTCCAAACTTCTGAGTAGCTTCAAAGTTACGATAAGATCGGGGAAGGTTGATTAATGGACAGGCAAAGAGGCGGTTAGACTCTCAGAGCTGCATGACAAATCCATGAATTGCATGACTCTGCAGTTTGTCCAATGGATAGCATCTCCACAAACGTGGCGTGTGTGTGTGTGTGTAATATATGTTATAGAGGCTGTGTTGAGAATCGCACCTTGGCTACACGAGGGAGTTATACCAAAAAAAATTCTATTAATGGAAGACCTAGCGTAAACCTTACAGGTTTAGCTAACGAAGTGGGTGAGGTAATATCTTTTATTGGACCAACTTCTGTTGGTGAGAGAGACATGCTTTTGAGCCACACAGAGCTCTTCTTCAGGTCACATGGCTACAGCTACACTGCATGTGCAACCAGGGGAATTTTTTCTGGGGTGCCCATCAGTAGGAAATTTTTGTAAAATTCCCTGTGTGGACATGGATTTAAAGCAGGACTATATTCCCTCTGTTTCATACTTTAATTATTGATAGGGGGTCTCTAGATCTGACCCAGGAACTTGTCGTGGGAGAGGGTACGGTCGAGTCCGGAAAGGCCCAGATCCCCGGACACGATGGAGGAAGTGCGCCTCCCATCGACGCCGGAGGCGTTCGAGGCCGTCTCAGACCTCTTGAACCTCCCGGTGCCGGCGTCGCCACACCGGTGCAGAGAACCTCCGGCTACTGCTTGGCCCCATTATCAATCTAGGGGTAAGCCGGCATTGCTCTCGCCGCATTCCCCGCGCTGCGCCACTCTAGCGGCACCGGTGCAGACAGCACCCTCTACGGAGACAGTGGGTACCGCGCCTCCTATATCTTCCTACTCGGAAACTTCGGACTCAGAGGCAGACTCGTATCGCTCTAACAGAACGAGAAGTAGGCAATCGTCCTCGCGTACGAGTGCCCTGCCATACCCACCACAGTGGCAGCAGCAGCAGTGGCAACCGCCCCCCAGTGGCCATTCTGGACGCTGTGGGCCTACCACCAGTCAGTGGGTCAGGCGTACGGACCCCGCTCACGAGCCATATCTGTCTCTTCGGCGTCCGCGGTACCGCTGCTAATGCCACCAGCACCGCCGTCTGACAGGAGTGTGCCACAAAGGGACACGGCACCGCCTAGCCGAACAACAGCACTGATGGGGACCTTGCTCCCAACACCGCAGGCACCGTCCAGCACGCCTCATCGCTCAGTGTCGACCCCAGTACCGGCCGCGGTGCTGCATCCCGAGTCTGCACCGGCCGCGCAGCCTGAGTACCGTGTGCTGCAGGCCCTCCTGGAGGAAGAGGTGATAGATGAAGGCCCTCTTCAAGGGATCTCTTCCTCCTCATCTCCAGCCAAGGCAGTAGCGGGAACCTCAGCGGCACTGGCCTTGGAGGACAATAGGATCCTCCAACAACGGCTTACTCAAGCAGCCCAAAGCCTCTCGATGTAGACTGAGGAGATCGAGGTAGACACGGATCCGGTGATTGATATCCTGACCCCGTCAGGCCCATCCAGGGTAGCCCTACCTCTCATAAAGACCATTACGGTCACAGCCCGCACCTTGTGGCAAACCCCTGCCTCATTGGCCCCTACGGCCAAAAGGACTGAGAGGCGATATTTCTTTCCAACCAAGGGCTATGAACATCTTTATACACACCCTCCCCCGGACTCCTCAGTGGTGGATGCCGCCACCCCGAGGGAACGGCAGGGGTTTCAAGGGGCTACGCCTAAAAATAGAGAGGCCAAAAAGTTGGACCTGTTCGGCCACAAGGTTTATTCAACGGGGGGCCTGCAGTTGCGCATTGCCAATCAGCAAGCCATAGTGAGCCGGTATGGAGACAACACGTGCTCGGCTTTGTCTAGGTTTACGGACCTCCTTCCGCAGGAGTCGCAAACTGAGTTTTCTGCCCTGGTTGAGGAGGGAAGATTGATTACCTGGGCTTCCCTACAGGCAGCCCTGGACGTAGCCGATTCAGCTTCACGCACGTTGGCGACTGGTCTGGTCATGAGGCGTGGAGCCTGGCTTCAAGTGTCCGGCCTCCCTCATGAGGTCCAACAAATGATCTAGGACCTTCCTTTCGAAGGGCCCACGCTCTTCTCAGAGAAAACTGATAAGAGGCTTCATAGCCTAAAGGACTCACGGACCACCCTCCATTCACTAGGCCTCCACACCCCTGTCACCCTGCGTAGACAGTTTAGGCCACCGCAGACCCTTCGGCCGTACCAACCTCAAAATCGAGGGGATGCCTCGCGCAGAAGGCCAAGGACTGGCAGGAGGAGGCAACAACAGCCCTTCGGCCAGTCTTCTACCCAACCAAGGCCTACACAGGGGCCTAGACCACCATTTTGATGGCCCGGTCGAGGACAACCTACTGGTCAGAACTCTGGATCCTACCACCCTTACCTTTTCGTCACGTCTGTCCCCTTCTATCGTGCATGGGCCCGGATTACGTCCGACGCTTGAGTGCTTTGCATGGTAAAGGAGGGATACTCTATCCAATTTTCCTCCCTCCCGACCCACTAGCCCCCCTCCCTGTCCCTCTTCAGGGACCCTTCTCACGAGCAACTTCTACTTCAAGAAGTTCAGTCCCTTTTCGCATCAGGGGCAGTAGAGGAGGTTCCTCAGGAGCTATGGGGCAAGGGCTTCTATTCTCGATATTTCCTAATACCGAAAGCGAAAGGGGGCCTCAGACCCATTCTAGACTTGTGCGGTCTCAACAAGTTCGTGAAGAAGCTCAAGTTCCGCATGCTCTCCCTGTCTTTCATCATTCCTTCCATGGATCCAGGATACTGGTATGCCGCCCTCGACTTAAAGGACGTATACTTTCATATTACGATAATCCCTCGGCACAGGCGATACCTCAGGTTTCTCGTGGGCAATGCTAATCTACAATTTACGGTTCTGCCCTTCGGTCTGTCAGCGGCCCCAAGGGTCTTCACGAAGTGCATGGCAGTCGTGGCTGGATCCAGGATCCAGGTGTTTCCCTACCTGGACGATTGACTCATCAAGGGCAGGTCCAGGGCGCAAGTGGAGGCTCAGGTGGTCTTTGCCAGGCAAACCTTCCTCGAGCTCAGCCTCTTACTCAACGAGGCCAAGTCCACACTATCTCCAATCCAAAAAATCGGATTCATAGGAGCGGTTCTGGACTCAACACACGCCAGGGCATATCTCCCAGATGCCAGATTCTGGTCTATATCCAACATTACCCTCGGCCTCCAACGTTACCCCACCACCACAGCAAGAGGCTGCCTCAAATTACTAGGGCACATAGCAGCATGTACCTACGTGGTGAGACATGCCAGACTCAGAGTGTGCCCACTCCAGTCTTGGTTGGCACGGGTTTATCGGCCAGTCAGGGACTCCCTAGAGTCAGTGGTGACGTTACCTTGGCCGGTGCTGGACTCCCTTCAATGGTGGCTCGACCCACGGGTGGTCTGCGCAGGAGTTCCTTTCCTCGACCCCGAACCTTCCCTCTCCCTGGTAACGGACGCATCAGATCGGGGATGGGGTGCTCATCTGGGCAATCTCAGAACCCAAGGCCTTTGGTCACGAGAGGACCTTTCGCTCCACATCAATGTCAGGGAATTACGAGCTGTGTGCCTCGCATGCATAGCCTTCAAACCCCAGCTGGCAGGCAGATGCGTTTCTGTCCTCACCGACAATACTCCAATGATGTTCTATATCAACAAACAGGGTGGTGCTCGCTCCTCTCCCCTTTGCCGGGGAGCCCTCGCATTATGGGACTTTTGCGTACAGAACGTCATTCACCTGACAGCATCCTATCTCTCGGGGGCGCAAAACGGGCTCGCGGACACACTCAGCCGCTCGTTCCAGGGTCACGAGTGGTCTATCCGCTGGGATATAGTTCTCTCAATTTTCCAGCTCTGGGGTCATCCCCAGGTGGACCTGTTTGCCTCCACCGAGAACAGAAAGTGTCAGCAATTCTGCTCCCTCACGGTTCGCAGTCCGGGGTCCCTAACAGACGCCTTTCTCCTTTCTTGGGCAGATGGGCTATTTTACGCCTTTCCCCTGATTCCCATGATTCACCGAGTAATCCTCAAGGCCCGCAGAGATCACGCACGGCTCATCCTGATAGCGCCGGCGTGGCTGCGCCAGCACTGGTACACGTCTCTCCTGCATATGTCTATGCAGGAGCCACTCAGGTTGCCCCTACTGTCGGACTTGATCACACAGGATCGCGGTCGCCTGCTTCACCCGAACCTGGAGTCGCTCCACCTTACGGCCTGGATGCTCCATGGCTAAACCCGGTGGAGTTGCAATGCTCTCATCAGGTCAGGCAGGTCCTTCTGGGTAGCAGGAAGCCCTCTACAAGGACCACGTACTTGGCCAAGTGGAAGCGCTTCTCCCTCTGGGCCACACAACGGGGTCAGGCCCCCTTGTTCGCCCCAGTCCCTCTCATATTGGACTATTTGCTACATCTGAGACATCTGGGACTAACTCTCTCATCGGTTCGAGTACACCTTGCTGCAATCTCGGCATTCCACCCGGGAGAGGGGGGTACCTCTGTGTTTGCAAACCCACTCGTTACGCGGTTCCTTAAGGGCCTTGCAGACTGTTCCCACACATCCGCCAACCTGTCCCAGCTTGGGACCTCAATTTGGTCCTGTCCGTCCTCACAGGGCCGCTGGCTTCGTGCTCGCTGTTGTATCTTTCATATAAGGTCACGTTCTTGGTGGCTATCACATTAGCCCGGATGGTGTCTGAACTCAGAGCTCTAACATCTGAACCCCTGTACACCGTTTTCCCCAAGGACAAGGTCCAACTCGGGCCGCACCCAGCGTTCCTGCCTAAGGTGGTTTCCCCTTTTCACATGGGTCAAGACATTTTTCTCCTGGTCTTTTATCCGAAACCACACTCCTCTACAAGGGAGCGTAGGTTGCATTCCCTCGACATTCGCAGGGCTCTCGCTTTCTATATTGAAAGGACGAGGTCCTTCAGGAAGTCAACCCAACTTTTCGTTGCTGTGGCCGACAAGATAAAAGGGCTCTCGGTCATGTCACAGCGAATTTCGGCTTGGATCAGAACCTGCATCCGGGAGTGCTACAGTCGGGCCAATATACCAGCCCCGCCTATCACGGCCCACTCCACAAGAGCGCAGGCCTCTTCCGCTGCGTTCCTGGCCCAGGTCCCGACGCAGGAAATTTGTAGAGCGGCCACCTGGTCCTCAATCCACACCTTTACTGCGCCCTACGCCATCACACACCAGGCCAGAGATGATGCTGCCTTTGGCCGCGCAGTCCTCCAGTCTGCAGTAACCTCCGACCCCACCACCTAGATTCGGGCTTGTGAGTCACCTGCTTGGAATGGACATGAACAATCACTCGAAGAAGAAAAAATGGTTACTCACCTTCTCGTAACTGTTGTTCTTTGAGATGTGTTGTTCATGTCCATTCCAATACCCACCCTCCTACCCCTCTGTCGGAGTATCGACAAGAAGGAACTGAGGGGGTGGAGGGTCGGCTGGCCCCTATATACAGCGCCATGAAGGCGCCACTCCAGGGGGTGCTGAAGCCGACCCTACGGACGCTGCTATAGTAAAATCTTCTGGCTGGCGTGCACGCAGCGAGCACACACCTGCTTGGAATGGACATGAACAACACATCTCGAAGAACAACAGTTACGAGAAGGTGAGTAACCGTTTTTTATTTCTTTTATGAAGACACTGAACTTGTCTGACTCTGATTCTCTGATTGTAATCTCTCCTATAAGGTTTTTATCCATAGCTACAGCCATTCAGTTGTTAATCTTTTGTCCACTGAGCTTACTTTGAGTGGTACCTATTTTTCCCATCCATGCGCATATATATATATATATATAGTGTAGCTTGTTGGTAGTTTTAAGACTTCTTTAATCAGAATTATACATATGAAATATTAATAAAACCAAGATTGATTCTTTTTTAGATAAGCATATTCCTTATGTTTAGTGAGGGCCTCGATATTATGAAAGCAACCGAAAACTTTTAAGTTCTGATGAACTGTTGAGCTTGGTGATTTTACTGTTGACCAAGGCTATGATAGCTTTAATCTGCGATATACTGTATAATATGGGTGACTAAACTTCTATGAACAAAAGTCCTATTGACTTTTTGTTCTGTTCCCTAATAACAGAAGGCTTGTACCCTAGAAGAGAAATACATTGTTTCTGATATTAAGTTAGTTGCCCATCAGAAAGCCTGGTAATCTGAAAGCCTTTCTCTTCAATTGCCTTAACATTAAGCCATTCTCAATGCCAACAATCTTCACTGCTAAGAGAACCTTTTAATAGTAATAATATTTAGAGATATGGGGCCTAATCAAATCTAATCCTCATTGAAGCCAATGAAAAGACGCCAACTGACTTCAATGGGAGCTGCATCAAGTCCATAGTATTATACATGTCCAGAAGGCTATATGAACTTTAATGAATCCTCACAACAGCCCTATGAGGTAAATAGTAAAATCTCAGTTTTGTAGAGTGCAAAGTTAGGTCCCAGATGTTGTGGCCTACTGAAGTTAATACACCTCTACCCTGATATAACGTGACCCGATATAACACGAATTCGGATATAACGCGGTATAGCTGCACTCCAGGGGGGCAGGGCTGCGCGCTCCGGCAGATCAAAACAAGTTCGATATAACGCGGTTTCACTTATAACGCGGTAAGATTTTTTTTTGGCTCCTGAGGACAGTGTTATATCGGGGTAGAGGTGTACAAGTATGGCAGAGCTAGCATTAGAAATCAGGAGTTTGTCACATTTCTTAGTGCAGTGCTCAGTTCCCTAAGCCACAAGTGAATTGAGCTGCTAATAAAATTTCAATGCACCAGTGCCCCTTTTGTTCTATCTTTTCTAGGGAAGCTGGGATAATTAAAAAATAGTACTATATAAACGACTTCTATGTGTATTTTAATAAGGAAACGTAATGTGTTTAATTTACTTTGTCCTATAATATGTTAAGATGATTTGGGTCTTGTTTACTAGTCTTCATGTCTGACTCCGTTTGGAATATGTTTGCTCTCTTGTGTGGTATATATTTTTTCTGGCACTTTTTGTTTGGCACTTTTGCTGAGCAAATTTAAAGTTTATTTCCCGACTGAAGTATGGAATATAATTTAGAATGAGTTTGCTTTCCTCCATTGAATTGGCTGTGTTTACTTCTCCGTTCCAAAGACAGCGTTTTTCTCTCTTCCACTCCAGGGCTCAGTTTGTTTGCTTCACTCTGTGGAAGGATTTTGTTTGTTAATCCTTATTCTTGTACTGAACACTGTTGTAAAGTAAGTCAGTCAATCATCAGCCTTTGATATGTATGTTCAGTATAGGGAAATATGCTAAAAAGGTAGCAAGTCAGGAATATTTTAGAAGTTAATTTAGTGCTCCTGAAAGTTGCCAAGTTGCACTGGAAACTGAAGTCCCCTTTAAGTACAGACTTCCACTCATTCCTCCAAATTCTTTTCTGCCCTAAACCCTGTTCTGAAAGATCCCCTTTTACAATTGAGAGGATGGTAAAGTCTCCGTGACCATTCAATCCATCATCTCTCTGGTTGTACTGTCAATACTGGTTGCCGGTTGTGGTGGTGAATAGTGATTTCTGTGATGTTGATATCAATACACTAGGAACCCAGAGCCACAAACTGTCAAAAGCAGAGACAAGCAGCTGCACAGATATGGCCACACCATCGTGTGGAGGAAGGGGAAGATGAGACCCAGTTAGCATTTCCCCCTACTTCCACCCACCTTCTCAGACCCAGGACTGTTCAGGAGAGAACCTCCAAGGACCCTTTGTTGCAAGCAGTCTACCCTACTTGTGTAAGTACAGGGAAGAAAGAAATTGTAGCCATAGATTCAAGTCAGCAGGAGCAGAGACTAAGAGCTGCAGCAGTGATCTTTGAATGCTGATGGCATACATCATAATCATACAGCTTTCTGCAGTTTTTACTTTCTGCAAGTGTCTCTTTTAATCTCTGTTAATTGGCTATTCATTCCAACTCTCTGTCACAATCTCTTCAGTTCAACCTCAATTCACCTGCTCTCCACATTCCCCTCTTTGTCTCCCTCTCTTTCCTTCCCTGATCACTCTTAACCTCTCTCTTTAGTTTCTTTGTGGCTGTTGGCCTGTCCCCTCAGCCAAAGAAGGGGTGATACCATGCCCACAGTCTGGTTCAGGCCCTTTTCTCAGGACTTCAGCTTTATTTCTTCCACATAAAATGAGTACAACCCAGCAATCATCCCTTCCCCCAAACCCAGGGTCTTCTGTAGAAGACCTGTCTACTTCCAATGGATTTCCACTTCACAGGCAATTTGCCTGTGAGTCATACCCTGCTCTAGGGCCTCCTACAGGAACCAACCTGAATTTTGACCTAGGGGCTTCTTTCCAGAGCCAGCCTGCTTCCTGCAGTGCTCTACCCCAACTGAGACACTTGCAGGCTTTTATAATCACCTGATCCCTAGCTGGGAGGCAGCTGATCCCAACTCCCCTTAAAAGGACAGCGACCCTGTGAAAGTCACTTGCCCCTTTCTTTGTCTTTTTGTTTACTTGATCCCCTTTCAACAAAATTCACCCCCCACGCACACAAATAACAAACAATAACAAAAAATAGTATTGTGGAAGTAAAATGACATTTGCAGACCATTATATTGTTCATTCTGATTATGTGTTATATTCCTTTCCCCCGATCCTTTGTCTGTCTTGCCTATTTAGATCGTAAGCTGTTTGGGTCAGGGACAGTCTCTTACTCCATTTGTACAGTGTCCAGAACAATGGGGCCGGCACCTTGGTTGGGGCCTCCAAGTACTACTATACTAATAATAATTAATAGCTAGGAACCAGAGTGAGACCACTAGTTTGTTTCACATAGGCCTCCACTTACAAATCTTAAATTCACCTCACCTGGATCGATCGGTCTTCAGCTGTCATTAAGACTGCGCTGATCACAACAAATCTTAAATTAGAAATCTTAAACTTGAGGATTACTCAAACTGGGGATGACAGTAGTTCCTAAGGACCATCCACCAATTGGGGATAGATAGAGAGCATTGCAAACATTCATACCTTAGTTCTGGTTTAAGTCCCTGATTCCAGCAAAGCATACATTCCATTAAATTTACAATGATTTAGCAGGACTACTCATGCGCTTAAAGTTACATGTATGCTTCACTGCTAGGCCTGTTTGAGACAGGATTAAAAATGTGTGTGTATGTGGGTTCAGTATATATGATCAATCTATTCAGAGATGTACAGAGAGCATGACAACACCAGTTTAATAAATCTCCCTGTAGGGAAACTTTTCGTGGTATTCAACTAAAATAAAAAGTGTGAAACAGTTAACAAATTAAGTCCAAATCATTTAATGAGTAAAGGCTTTGATTTTTTGAGGCTAATGTATACTTTATGAATTGTTACATTTTTAGGATGAAATCAAAGGAAGTTGACATCTGTCAAAGTGAACTTCAAAAGCTGGAGTATGAAAATGGAATGTCTAAATCCAGGTTTATTTCAGAATTGTTTATATTTTATATACAAATGATGAGAGAGATCAAATTATTTTTATTTTTATTTATTTTAATATTGCTCTTTTTTTTTAATCACAGGTCTTTTGGTACTTGTAACTTATATTTTTTCTTATTGTATTTGAATGATCATTCTAGTTAACTTCACAAAGATGTTCTTCGGCCTTCTTTTTCCCTTATTTTTTGTCTTTGTGTAATATTCTCTTTTACAAGCAAAAATTCTCAGGATATCTTTTATCTATAAAGAAAAATCCATCAGCTGTGATATTTTGGTGATTTTTTTATTATTATGATTATTATTTATTCTTTAGACTTACTAAAGATCTAAAAGAAAAAGAAGAGTCTTTGCTAGTTTGCCAACAAGTATGCAAACGTTTACAGGAAGAAGTGGCAGAGAAAGAAAGGCAAGAAGAAGATCTAAAAAGAAGAACCAGTTGCTCAGAGTGTGAACTGGAAACAATTAAAACTCTTCTTAGACAGAGAGAGGAAGAAGTAGTAATGCTGAAACAAGAAAGGTAATCAGAAATGACTCACCCTGCATAGTTCTGCATAGCTTGATTTTTGCCCAGATTTTCTTTCTGAGGATATCTTGAAATAAAAAGTCCCCTAAAAGTCAAATCTTCAGACTTCCTTGCTTTTATCAAAAAGTAAAATCATTACAACACCATGTGTAGTATGCGCCTAATGTAAAGAGCATGCTACAGTATCTATCAGAAAATAGCGTAATGCATTTTTAAACGAAAAATGTGTAGTAGTTATTGATATTCACATTTATTGCAGTTTAAATTAAAGAGCATCTTTCGTTTAGAAGCAACTGAAAAAACAAGATGTTATCAAAGCATTGCACAGTTTTATCAGTCTTGTTTCTGTCATGGGATAAGGACGTTTCTATATATTGTTTGTAAGTAATGCTGACTTTTGGCCATGGCAAAAAATGAGAAAAGTCATGAGTTTGTTATAGCAAAAATCTAAAGAGTCATAACATTAGTTAAAGGAAGAACCACGCCATACAGTATTTTAATTAAAGCTATGTTTGTATTCCAGTAGAATGGCTTAATACAGACGTGGGCAAACTCCGGCCTGCAGTACAATCCTGCCCGGCCCCTGAGCTCCTGGCCAGGGAGTCTAGTCCCTGGCCCCTCCCCCACTGTCTCCCCTCCCCCGCAGCCACGCGGGCCGCATTCTGGCCCGCCGCTCCTGCAGGGCAGCGTGGGAAGAGCAGCTGGCTCTGTCCTGCTGCTGGTAAGGGAGCGGAGGGTCGGTTGGATGGGGCGGAGGTTCTGGGGGGGGGCGGTCAGGGGATGGGGAACAGGGAGGGTTGGGAGTGGGAGTCTCGGGGGGCCTGTCAGGGGTTGGGGATGTGGATAGGGGTCAGGAGGGCAGTCAGGGGACAGGGAGCAGGGGGGTTGGATAAGGGGGTGGGATCCCGGGGGGCAGTTAGGGGCGGGTGGTCCTGGGAGGGGGTGGTCAGGGGACGAGGAGCAGAGGGCAGTTGGATAGGGGGTGGGAGTCCCATGGGGGCTGTCAGGGGGTGGGGGGTGTGGATAGGGGTTGGGGCAGTCAGGGGACACGGGGGTTGGATAGGGGGCGGGGTCCCCCGGAGGGGGCAGTCAGGGGAGAAGGAGCAGGGTGGGGTTGGATGGGTTGGGAGTTCTGAGGGGGGCAGTCGGGGTGGGAAGTAGGAGGGGGCAGATAGGGGGCGGGGGCCAGGCTGTTTGGGGCGGCACAGCCTTCCCTACCCGGCTCTCCAAACAGTTGCGCAACCCCGATGTGGCCCTCGGGCCAAAAAGTTTGCCCACCCCTGCTCTAAAGTGAAACCATGAATAGGGAGGATTTAAACATGGGCTTAAGTGTTTTCTTGAATTAGGGTCTTTGAGAAGTAGGTGTTCAGCATATTGAAAGATCAGCTCCAAGGTGACTAAAGATGGACTCCCAAAAATTGAGACACAGACTTATAAGCCGCTTTTGAAAAATTGAGCAACGCTAGAAACAGATTCAGTTTTCCACAGTAAGGGTGATAACCACTGGAACAAACTACCAAGGAAAGTGGTGGATTCTCCATCTCTTGATGTCTTCAGATCAAAATTGGATGCTTTTCTGGAAAATATGCTTTAGCCAAACACACATTATTAGGCTCAGTATAGTGGTAACTGCGTGAAATTTAATAGCCTAAGACAGTGGTTCTCAACCAGGGGTATGCGCACCCCTGGGAGTACGCAGAGGTCTTCTATGGGGTACATCAACTCATCTAGATATTTGCCTTGTTTTACAACAGGTACATAAAAAGCACTAGCGAAGTCAGTACAAACTAAAATTTCATACAGACAATGACTTGTTTATACTGCTCTATATACTGTACACTGAAATGGAAGTACAATATTTCTATTCCAATTGATTTATAATTATGGTAAAAATGAGAAAGTATTCAATTGTTCAGTAATAATGTGCTGCGACACTTCTGTACTTTTATTTCTGATTTTGTAAGCAAGTCATTTTTAAGTGAGATGTAACTTGGGGGTATGCAAGACAAATTAGACTCCTGAAAGGGGTACAGTAGTTTGGAAAGATTGAGAGCCACTGTCTAGAGATATGCAGGAGGTCAGACTACCTGGTATAATGGTCCATTTTGGCCTTAATCTATATGAATCCACAGCTCCTGATGCTTATTCCTATGCTTTAATCACAGGATTATCCATTCCCAATAGAAATAACATTAAAACTGTTCTGGTAATAAACTTCCAGGGCCAAAGACATAATAGGTCACAAGAACCCTGTTTATCTGACTGGAATGGAATAGGTGGAATTTATTCAGACAAAAGGCTTTTGAAGAAGACAGGGAGTTTTTCATGCTGTTGATGTACACTGAGAGGTATAACCTGTTTTCAGATTCCAGGAGTTTGGATTTAAAAGGTTCTGCTGGATCAGAAGTTTCTGCCTACAAATCTGGCAGTTCTTCTTCGAGTGCTTGCTCATGTCCATTCCATGTTAGGTGTGTGCATGCTTTGTGCACAATTGCCAGAAATTTTTCCGTTGGTGGTATCCGTTGGGCCGGCTGTAGCGCCATCTGGTGCCACATGCTCATGTGCAGATATAAGGGGCCTGGCTGACCCCATACCTTCTGAGTTCCTTCTTACCACTTGTGACAATCGCTGAAACAGCTTCTCTTGCCTCAGCAAGGCGTTCATCAGTGGTTCCTGTTATTCCCACCTTCCTTTCCAATTTTGCTCCCTTCAGTTTATTTCCATTAGTAGTAGGGTAAATAGTTGGACCCTCACATTGTTTAGAGGAAAATCCTTCATCCCGGGGCTGGGCATGCCCCGGTCTCCAGGCTTCAAACCCTGTGCCTCCTGTGGCAAGCACATGCCTGTGAGTGACCTGCACTCCAGCAGTCTGAAGTGTCTGGGAGAAGCTTAAAGTGCGAGAGCATTGCCAGATCAGCTGACATTCCTAGCCTTGTACGAAGAAGGACAGTGTGGCTAGGCTAAGGTCCATCCTAATGGAAGTTGCACTCAGACCAGCATCAGAGCCAAGCTGGTTGGACTCGGCACCAAATGCCTCGGCATCAGTGTGGAGTGCTCTTCCGGAGGCACATGTCTCTCAGCACCATTCCCCTTCACCGATGCCAAGGAAGAAGCACAAAAAGCAACAGTCTGAGAATTCCCCAGATCTGAGGAAGGACAAGCATGGGGAGTGCAATGGGGTGTGACCTGCAGCAAGTCACTCCTCCGCCCCCGCCCCACAAGTGGCACCGTCGACTCCGCCTTGCTCGCAGGTGCCTCTGAGTCTGGTGGAGGACCAACTGCCGACACCAGGAGGGACATCGTGGAGCCATCAGGATCATGGAGCATCCACCCCAGAGGCGTTCTCAGCAGCCAGGGATCTGATGGCACTCCCAGTACCACTGACTCAGGCGGGGCAAGATCTGGCATCGGTGAGTATGTCGAGCAGAAAGGAGCATGTTGCCCTGAGCTCCAATCAAGCACCAGGTCCTTCGGTTACCGACCAGAGGAAAATCAATCCTGCTGATGTCAGCGAATGTTTCCCTGCTCTGGCACCATTTCCTGGATTCTTACCACCGGCTGGTGGAAGTGAGGGGTACCACCCCCTTGGGCTCCGCAAGCCGACTTGTCATTGGAGTTGGAGATGGAGTTGTGCATCCAGCCAAGGGGCCAGTCCCAGAATCCAGCTTATGTTCCATCATATCCTGGTGCAGTTGCCCCTCTAAGCACTTGGCCCAGTGAGCAGTGGCCTATGCAGGTCCAATGGCCTTTTTGGAATCTATGAGGTTTCCCCCCTACAGGGACTGCCTTTCAGCCGTTCATACATAGTGGCGTCCAAGAGAAGGGCCCCTCTGCTGCTCCATCCGGCACCCAACTCGGACTCTGGTACCAATACTCAGGATTTGGGGCTACATGATGTGGTCAGTGCAGAAGAAGAGGAGGAAGGCCTCCTGCCAGTGCACGCTTCCTCTTCCTCCTCCCCAGATGAAGTTGTCAGGTTTGAGCGGCTGGGGTACCTCAGGGTGACTTTAGAGCTCACCAGGAGCTATTGAAAAGGGTAGCTTCTAACCTAGTGCTGGAAATGGATATGCTTAAAGAATCCTCCGACAGCCTGATCTTGGCTGTGGAGCCCCCATCAAAAGTGGCCATACCCTCAATGAGGCTGTTATGGCTCCAGTCAGAGATCCATATGGCAGACCCTGTCCTCTCTGCCACCCATTTCAAAAAGAGCAGAGAGAAAGTACTTTGTTCCCTCCAATGGGTATGAGTACCTATATTCCCATCCTCTCCTCCCCGCTCCCCTCCCCCCCCCGCCAAACACATCTGGTCGCAGCAACCAACGAAAGAGACGGGCAAGGACTGAAGGTTGCAACCCCCAAGTTGAAGGACTCAAAGAAGCTGGGCCTGTTTGGTAGAAAGATTTATTCTCCTGTTGGATTACAGTTCCATATCTCCAACCAGCAGCATGCTTGGGAGGTAAGATTATAACATCTGGGACTCCATGTCTAAATTCAAGGACTAACTGCCCCAAGAATCCAGACAGGAATTCTCTGCTCTGATGAAGGAAGGAGAGACTATAGCCAAGGTCTCCCTCCAGGCTTCCCTGGAAGCAGCTGACACAGCTGCTAGAATGATGGCATGGACAATAATCATGCGAAGGTGCTCTTGGCTCCAACCCTCAGGCCTAACACCTGAGGTTTAGAAGACTATTCAGGATCTTCCGTTTGAGGGACTTCCCTTTTCTTGGAACAGACAGATGCAAAATTCCATGGCTGAATGATTCTAGGACCACCCTGAAGTTCCTAGGCCTCTGTAGCGATGCGACAACTCACCAGCGCAGCGGCTCCTGCTGGTTGTCCCGGGAATTAGCTTTTCCAGCCTTTGGAGTGCCCTCTTCAGCCAGTGTTTCGCCTGCTGCAGACCCCCGTGTCCCTCCCAGACTCCAGTGCCCCTTTATCTTGGGGTGCTGCCCCCTGGCAGTGTCCCCACACTTTGGGTCTCCCTTCGCCGGGGAGCCCCCAACCCTCTATCCCCACCTCACCTCAGTGGCTACTGCCAGTCACCATCTAGCCCCCACTCACTGGGGCGGACTGCATTCCATAAACCACTCATCACTGGCAAGGGGGGTTTGGACCTGCTCCACTCTAGGTACCCTACTCAGCTCCTAGGCAGCCAGGCCCATCTCTCTCCACAGCTAGAGAGAGACTCTCTTTGAGCTCCTGGCTATCACAGCCCTTTAAAAGGACCAGAAGTGGCCTGATTGGGGTGTGGCCCCAGCTGTGGCTACTTCCCCAATCAGCCTTTTTTCCCTAGCTCTCAGCCCCAGCCCTCTCCAAGGACTGACTTTTAACCCTTTCACAAGAGCGGGGTTTCTGCCCCGCTACAGCCTCTTTGCCCCTAAACTTTCAAGGAAGAACTTCAGACCTCAGCAACTGGTCTGTTTCTTGGTTCTTCCACCACACCAAGATCCATTTAAGAAACAAAGCCGGGGTTGTAAGCTCAGGCAACTACCCTCTTCCACCTCAGTCCCACTACTGGGCCTGCAGAGATGTCCAGGAGGCCTCAAGCAGAACTTTTGAAGGGACACTCACGGGCATTATTTCCGTTCCTGTACAGGATCCTGCCCCCATTTTTTTTTCCAGACTGACTCTCCTACTTCAGCCCAGCATGGTCTCTCATTACCTCAGACCATTGGGTGTTCAGTATGGCGGAGAGCGGTTATACCCTTCAGTTTTCTTCCACCTGCCATCCCACCTCCCATCCCCATCCCTCTTCAGGAACCCTTCTCATGAGCATCTTCTAGTCTAGGAGATGCAAACCCTTCTTTGGGTAAGGGCTATGAAGGAGGTGGCTTAGAACTTGAGAGGGAAAGGGTTTTACTCTTGTTATTTCGTAATCCTGAAGGCCAAAGGGGGTCTCCGACCCATCCTCGACCTGCGTTGCCTCAACAGTTATCTCAAGAAACTGAAGTTCTGCATGGTCTCCCTCACCTCCATTATCCCCCTCCCTGGATCTAGGGGACTGGTATGCCACACTCGACTTGAAAGATGCCTATTTCCACATCTCCATTTTCCAGGGCCATAGATGGTTCCTAAGGTTCATCATGAACCAGACCCACTACCAATTCACTGTCCTCCCTTTTGGCCTGACGGCAGCCCCTCAAGGTTTCACAAAATGCATGGTGATGGTGGCAAAAGGTGAGTTATACAAGTCTATTCTTACCTCGATGACTGGCTGATTAAGGGCCGGTCCGAGGCCCAGGTAAGAGCCAGCATGGTTCTAGTCCAAGCTACCTCCTGAGTCCTGAGCCGATTGATAAACAAGCAGAAGTCAACTCTCATACTCATTCAGAGGATAGAGTTTATTGGTGCAGTGCTTAGTTTTACCTGGGCCACCAATTCCTTCCAGACGCTTGCTTCCTGATAATATTGATGCTGATATTGCAGGTCAAGGCCCACCTTGTCACGACAGCCCATTTCTGCATCTAACTTTTAGTCACATGGCCGCGTACACTTACATGGTGCAGCTTGCAAGACTGTGCCTCAGACCCCTTCAAGCTTGGCTGGCCTCGGTGTACTTGCGGAGCCATCAGCATTTGGTCTCAGTGCTTACAATTCCTGCCCCAATCCGTGCCTCTCTTGACTGGTGGAGGTATTCCCTTTGTCATTTCGCAGCCATCAGTAGCCCTAATCTCAGATGCATCTGATCTAGGTTGGGGGGCTCACCTGGAACACCTCAAGACTCAAGGCTCTCCTTGCATATAAAAGTCAGAGAGCTCAGAACTGTCTGCCTAGCATACCAGGTGTTTCTACCCCAGATTGCAGGAAAGGTTGTGTGAGTACTTACGGACAACACAGCAGCCTTGTTTTATATCAACAGGCAGGGAGGAGTGCACTTGTCCATCTTGTGTCAAGAAGCCATTCTCTTGTGGAATTTCTGTGCTGAGCATTTCATCCCCCTCAAAGCTTCTCACCTTTCGGGAGCTCAGAACACTCTGGCAGATAACCTCGGCAGATCTTTCTCTTCTTATCACAACTGGTCCCTTTGCCCCGATGTAGCCAAGTCCATCTTCCAGAGGTGGGGGTTTACCTTTGTAGAGCTGTTTGCAACCACACAGAACAGGAAATGTCAGCAGTTTTGCTCGCTACATGGTCGCAGCCCAGGCTCGCTCACAGATGTCTTCCTACTCCCATGGACAAAGCACTTGTTCTGTGCATTTCCCCCCCCCCATTCTTCTTGTGCACAAGGTCCTGCTGAAAGTCAAGCGGGACAAAGCAAGGGTTATTCTTATAGTCCCCGCATGGCGGCGTCAGCACTGGTTCTGCATGTTGTTGGACGTGTCAGTAGTGGCCCTGTTGCCATTCTCTCCCCTCCTGGACCTGATCTCGCAAGATCACAGCCGATTGCTCCACCCGAGCCTCAAGGCCCTCCACCTATCATGCGCACACCTAATGTGGGAATGGACATAACACATCTCAAAGAACAACAGTTATGGAAAGGTTAGTAACCATTTTTTACCAACTGTATTACACATTAGTTACTGGCATCATTTAAGAATATTTTTCCTTTTAGTTAAATATTAGCTAAGTTAGTTATGAATTTACTCAGCACTACTCAGTGATGCTGATTCAAAACTTGTTGCAGTATTGTAATTATCGCAGTAACGTTTTGAGTTCAACTAACTGTAACTGCCTTTGTTTTTATTATTATGTCTGTTATAGTCACATAAAGTTATGTGAAAATCAACTTGAGAAAATATTAAAATATTTGCACTTTATATCCGGATATATGGAACTGTACGCAGATATAGTATTGTGTGTTTAAAAAAAAGTAGATGACAGAACGACAACAGTATTATATAAGTCATTATTACTATAATGCCTGGAGGCCCCAGTCAGGATTGAAGGGCCCTGTTGTATTATGTACCAAAAAACACAGAGTAAAAGATGGTCCCTGCTGCAAAGGGTTTAACAGCAAGAAAATTCATCTAGGCAGAATACCTTTTGAGTTACAGGTTTTTGTGGTTTCTAGGGAGTTGATGCAGATTTCTCATCAGAACAAAACAGAGCAGCTGCAGGAAGCATTAAGACAGAAGCTTCTGAATGAAGATAACTGGAGGGAAAAGGTGATATTGTATTTCTAGTTGGTACTGTTTTTATTGTTTTCTTTAGTCCTAGTCACTTGTCAAGAAACTGTGTACAGAGCCAGATTTAACTTCGCCAGTCCAAGCATGTCTATAGTATTCTTTATACAAAGTTTTTAAGTGGGTAATCCCTAGACAGAGATTAAAGGCTGAATGCAAAAGATTTTGCTATGATCATAATGTTAATTTTGCAGCATTTCATTGGTAAATGAGGTTGACCATTGTTGGCAAAGTGGAGAGAAAAATGCCCTTCCCTACACCTGGGTATAGCTGCATCCAATACCGATATATTTTAATAGTCCAAAGAAAACTATAAAAGAAGAAATAATATCCAGACAAACAAAAGTTTTTGCCCATCAACCCATCCATGCATAACTGTAAGCCCAATAACAACTAACCAAATGGACTGTTTTATTTAGCATATTGTGATTTATGAGATGTTAATTCTGGAGCTTGACAAAACCAGATTGTTGCACCTTTTTATGTATTTATTCACAGCAAATAAGTAGAGATGCCAAAAAAACCAAACACATTCAACTGAATTCTTACCATACAATTGAAAATGAGTACCAGATAGTTTAATATCATGCTCATTGCTTGGGGCAATAGAACAATGAAGTGATGATGACTGTTGAAACCTTATATTCCCTTTCTGAATTCTGTTTTTGAAGTATAGAGTTTATTATCCTCTTAATATGTGTCCATAACTCCCATTAATATATCATTGCAAGTTATGCACATGCATGGAGAGAAAAATGGACCCCAAAACTAGTTATGTCATCTATAGAGTCAGGGCTGGCAATAGTGACACTTATTTTCAGTTTAAAGGTTTACCTTAAAGGAAATAAGAGAGGGAAATCCTGAAGTGATGGGCACAGAGCTAAGAATAATTCCTTAATACAGGAGTCCAGAAGGAGGTTCTATTACTGATTCTATTTCTGTTTCTATTAGTGTCTGCGTCTTTAAAAGTGTCCTTTGCCATCTCTGCCAAATAGTCATCCGCTTCTGATGCTGCTGTTATTTTATACTTGCTGCCCCTGCAGAGTAGAGATGTGTGAAAGTAAGGACTTAGTTTGGTGACATTTACTGTAAGAACTGTCTCTCTTACATTTCAAGTGATTTCAGCCTCCTGCAGTTGAACTTTTCCATGAAATGGCATGGCATTGGTTATTTTATTCATTGAATTATACAGAAGTGTGAAAAGCCACTTTCACATATTTCTTTCTTTTTTCTTATTTTTGAGTGTTAGTAGGATAGTGACCAGCTTTGACACTTCTCTTTTGTGAGGGAAAGAGAAGGTGTGAGGCAGAATAAGAATCTTGTTAAACACACACACACACACACACACACACACACACACACACACACACACACACACACACTTTTTGATAGAGTTAAGGAGAAAAGTGAAGTGAAGATTACATATGAGGAAAAGGATAGTTAGCAGAATGGGGCAGGCAGAACTGATTGCTCTGGGTAAGTCTGGGGATAAATTGTCTTGGCAGAGGAACAGGCTTTCTGAAGTATGCCACACACACATACACACACATATACACACACACATTCTCTCTCTCTCTCTCTCTCTGTCTGTGGGAAAGAGATTAGTCATGGTTCTGGGACATGTATATGGGCTATGTCATTGTGAAAGTAACTCAAGGGCACACACAAAGAGGTGTATTCAACTCTACTTATGCTCCCCAAACCTGTGCTGCACCAAGAGAAGAGAACTGCCTATGCAAATAGCCAGTAGGTTCATGTGATGTATGGACTACAGCAGGATGGGGAAATAATTAAGGACCTCTTCTAACACAATCCACAAGCTGGATCCCTTCCCAGAGTTTATGTATAGTCCTAGCATTACTGACACTACTTGTGTTCCCCACAAAGAGAGCCACGGGACTTAAGAATAGGAATTGAAAGCTTAATAAAATAATATCAGACAGGAGCAGCAGCAGATAAGGTGGGGTACGGCTGACAATTCAGAGAATAAATCATAGTTCAGTTACAGACCATGCTGTATGTGGAGTATATAAAACTAAAGAAATAGAAATGAAAAAGAAAGGGGGAAAATGGTCTGCTTCTACCTACACATGGCTAGGTGAATGTTATATAGGTATAAAGGATCAGCCAAATACAACTTTCACATTTTCCAAGTTTACCCGCATTCAAATGTGAGATCCCAATTGAAATAATACTTTCCTCGTGGCCTGCTTGAAAGACTAAAAAAGCAGGAAAATACATAAACAAACATGCACATCCCAGCATAGTGAGACTACCTGTAGGGCATGCAATAAATCAGCCTCCCTACATATATAAAACACTCAATAAAACAGCTTCCTCATTGCAAAACAGCATATAAAATACATATTAAGGCAGCCTCAACACTGGAAAAATGCATTAAAAACTAGGTATGGGGAAACTTCAGAAGTTTTAAAGTTTGGTTCAGATAAGCATCCATAAGTCAGCATCATGGCCCTCTATACCCATCAATACTCCAACAGGTTCTTTGAGACAGTACTCATCTCTGCAGGATTCTTGCCTTCTTACTTAATGTTGTCTTACTGGGAAGGAAGACTTCCATAGTACCTTTTGGGAGTGTATTTTCTTTTCTCCGCCTCTGACAGCTGTGAGGAAAAAGTATAAATTAGCCTTTGCTTATCCTCTTGAACACATGGGGTAGGCTAACCTGTTTAGGTAATCTTGAAAAAATATCATGGTATGAAACACAACCAATTTAGCGCACAACTTGAAGTTGTAACTACAAAAGTTCACAGGAATTTTTACCAACAAAATGCCTTCATTTCATGTACTTATTTTAAATGTTTGCACTAGTGCTAGTTTCATTTCAGTTCATCAGTATTTATTATAATCCTTGGACAAGATTTTTCAGTCCTTTTTAAATAAATATATACTTGGTATATAGATCCAGACTGGGGGGAGTATTTCCAGCTGATTTATTAAAATATACACATACTTCAATCAAGTACAACATTTACAAAAGCGTATTTGTAAGTGTTCTTTATATCATTCAAAAATATCATGTTCAGTCAATTAGATTTTATCTTCTCCCCATGCAGAAGATCTGTATGTGTTATCATATAATATACTAAGCTACCCATGCAGAGTCATACCAGCATTGCGGTCTAATTCACAAACTGTAATACTCTTCACATGCTTGCCCTAATCTTACTTCACCATCCCTTCTCTCGCAATAGTCTCTGGAGTCAGTGGATATTGTACAATGCCCTGGTGCTAGCATACAACCTTTTGTAACCCTGACCCAGATCATGAGGCAATGGAGAACTGGAGACCATGACTGGAATTTTCAAAGGGGCGAAGAGAACTGAATTTCAATGGGATTTGGATTCCTAACTATCTTAAACCCCTGTAAATATCCAGTCCATTTTCTGACCAGCACACCTTTACACACACATAAAAAGGTATTCCAGGCAAAGAATTGTCACAATGAATTAAGAGATCAAGTGAGAAGGAGAGACAATGTTGAACAATAACTTTGAATTTTCTGACTCAAGCCTTAAACCTTTTTGTAACTACAATTCGTTTTTTGGTTCAATATGTGAGCTGTATTTGTGAACTCTGTTTAGTCTCAACAAAGTTTTTGGGTTACTAATAATCTGTTATGTCTCTCTTAAAATGTCTTAACTTCACTAGTACAGGATATAATTTTAGTATGAGGTCACACAGTTTGCATAATCAGAATCTGTTTGCAGCTTGACATAAAAACTAGATAAAAGACTAGTACAAATAAGAGAGCAATTATATCTTTGCTAACATAGCCATTAAAATATGGTGAACGTCAAGTGCTCTTAAAATGCTCTCATCAGACGAAAGAATAACTAATGTGACATTGTCATCTTTTTCTAGTGTCATTGTGCCATTGTATAGGCATAAAGTGTTCTTTTTTTTAAAAAAAGAAAAATCCTTTAAATCCACATGTTTGTACAAACTTCAGAAACTTAAATTAAAAAAAAAACTTTCAAAAATTTGTTGTTTAAATTATTTGGTATTTAATTGCTTTTGAGTACACAAATAATTAGAGACTCAGTAGTTGTTATGCAACTAGAACAAGAACTTTGAAAAACAATTGCCAGTTTACTCATTATTATGGATATTAGTTAATTTCAACTGTTCCTTAGATGTGAAAAATGTAAATTAAGATGCATTTTTAATCGTCAAAATTATTTCTAAGAGTATAATACTGTCAATTGTCATTTCAATATCTAATCAAGTAAACTTCTACAGCAGGCCTGATTCTAGGATAAACCTGCTATAATTAATAGTTGTGATACGATTTTCTATAAATTGAATCCTAAAACTCTTATTTCTAAGATTTAATAAACTAGAAGATAGTTTTTGATACATCTATAGTGCCACATTTAAAGCTGTCTCATGACTTTATAATAATATAAAATTCCATTTTCAGGGTCATATATACATATACATATACATACTGACTCCAGCCTAGCTCTGGATATGAGTTTCGTGGTCAATAACAGAATTTTTAACAATGTGGTTAAAAAAAATTAAAACATTGATTGAGTTTTTTTGTTAGAAAAGAGGACCATATACACCATCTTCCCCAAAAAAGTGTTTAGTGGTTTTTGATAGATATTTAGCTCCTGAAATTAGATAATTATAGCAAAGTCAGTCTGTAAAGCTGATAAGTTATGCAATTGTTTAAGATTAACAAGTTAACATACTACTGTGTATGTTTAATATAATATTTATAATCATTTAACAAATTGCAAGACAGTCCATTAGAACTATGCTGTGCAGAAAGACCATGTTAGTGCACAGATTTAGGGTATTTGTCACAGATTTGGGTATATCCAAATCTTCCTTCAGAATCCAAACTTACATTTAAAGAAATTATGAACAAATTTTCAAACTTAAGCAGCTAAATAAGTGGCCTGATTCTAAGAAGTTCTGCCACAGCTGGACCTCCTATGGAATAACTGAGAGGTGTGGCTGCTCAGCACCTCTGTAAATCAGGCCACTTGTTTAGGTGCCTAATTTTGGATTGAGGTGCTTTGGCTGTGAAGTTATTCTGAATGCAGACCACCAGTGCAAGGTTCTCCTCTTACATCTGCAGACAGAATGAATCAACAGCTCTGAGAGAGATGTAAGCTGCCTCCTTCATTTCAATGGGGTGTTGTATCTCTGATTATTTATGATTATAATTTAAAGGTGATCTGAAGAATGGGGAAAACGAGACTGCTTGTTAATTATCTTCAGTGGGGACCCATGCAAGCAATATCCAGAGAAGAAATGATGACTCCATACCATAGTAACTGCGGTTCTGTGGGGTGATTACCTGCATAGGTTCGCATTCTTAACCCATCCTCATTCCCAATATTTCAGAGACTTGCAAAAGATTCTTGATTTAGTGAAAGTGGAGACACTTAAGGACATACATAGGGGTGCTCATGCAGCCTCAATGGACACTACTGTCCAGAAAGTTCTGAGCTTGCACACACAAGATATACATACAGTGAGGGCCATGTGACTTATAATCTCAAATACCCAATTTCTATGGTAAATTATTATTCATTGGCAAAGCTGAGTGGGACAGGCTGAATAATAAAATGTATGTGTAAGAAAGAAAACATAAGTATTTTGTATTTTTAATGTTCAGTGCATGGCATATTGGTAATACAGTAAAAGCCTCATTTTCCTCCAAATGATTGTATACATATGTTCCAGTGTAGGAGTATGTGTGCACAGTGCACTCTAGTACCAGCTGGCAGAGCATGTGCCCCCACTGTCCTCATGCATTGAGCCAAGAGTATAAAGGGGCATGGCATCCGCTTCCCTCTCAGTTCACCCATGGCGAGAGTTGTAGCTACCCATTGCTCTTCAGCTTCGAGGAGCCAACCTTTAGAGAAGAGATTTTTATCTTATTTATATATTGTAGTTGGGTTTAGTGTTCGTATAATATATTTAGCTAGGCTAGGTAGTTAGAAAAACCCCAGAATAGAGAGCTATGCAAAAATCCCCAGGGTTCAAGCAATATGCTATGTACAGGGTCATGATCCCTGTTAGTGATTGGTATTAAAGCTGTCTAATTTGCTTAGGTGAGGGACATATGTGCTACTTGTACCTTTTTCCCAACAAGGATGAAGAAACAGAGGGATCTTCACCTTAAATGCAACTCCTGGAAAAGACTATGCGTTGCTCTTCAGAACCTGACCACAGGAGGACAGACAACAGTTCAAGCCTCAAACTCAATACAGATTGTTCTATGAGCTGAGACCTCAGGGTGTATCTAGGAGATCTAAGCCTCCCAGACATCGCCAATCAGCATAATTTATAGTAGGCCCTTTTCACCAGATCTTGTCGGCTTTGAAGCAGTCATTTTGACATTTGAGTTGAGGACTACACTAACCGTATCTCACCTCCCTCTCTTTTTACGGTGCATGGATAGAGATACTTTGGACAAGTCAGTGCTCAACACCGTAAAGAAGGGATATGTCATCCAGTTCACCTCCCTCCCTTTCCGTAGTCCACCTTTCCCAGACACCAGGCCAGCAGGGCCGGGACCCTGGCCCAGGGTGGTGGATGGGACCCCGCACAAAAATTGGGGATGCTGCAGCATCCCCCACACCCTTAGTTCCCATGCCTATGAGAATACAGAGGATGGCAGGCAAACTGTCATCTCTAGACACTTTGGATATGTCTAGTAGTCTCTTAGTGGACTCAACATATGATTCCATGAGGACGCAGAGGTTGGTAATGGAAGGACAAAAGAACCTTAAGTCTAACATGCTAGTGAAAATCTCTTTAAGACAGAGTCCAGCCTTCTAATTGGTAATGATTAAGAATCTGAAAACTGGTAAACAGGCTAGTGTCTGTGTTGATGCAAATTACCTAACTGATTGGGGGGAGAAAGACTTGCCCATAGCCCTGAGCAAAGAGGACACACCCGGCCAACCAATGGGTTCTGTTACCTAAAAGAGCTCAGATTTTGACCCTCCAGAACAGGGAGGAAGGGAAAAACTAAACTTTACAAATAAAAGCCACAGGTTAACCCTAAAATGCTAAAGCTCCAGTGGTATTGAGCAGAAGGCATGGCATGACAAAACTGATTGTAAATGTACACGTGTAATGAGTTTGATGTTAATATTCATGCTAATGTTAATTCTTGTGACTAATGTGTTGCTAATACACCTCTACCCCGATATAACGCTGTCCTCGGGAGCCAAAAAATCTTACCACGTTATAGGTGAAACCGCATTATATCGAACTTGCTTTGATCTGCCAGAGTGCACAGCCCCACCCCCCCGAGCGCTGCTTTACCGCGTTCTATCCGAATTCGTGTTATATTGGGTCGTGTTATATCTGGGTAGAGGTGTACCAAGAACTGTAAAAATGTACAATGTGCCTAATCTTTTGGAAAAAACCCTGGATATGTTAAGAGTGATACATAAGAACACTCTTTATGTTAAAAGGCCTTGTGATACTGATATTTCACAAAAATAACAAGGAGTCCAGTGGCACCATAAAGACTAACAGATATATTTGGGCATAAGCTCTCATTGTTTTTGTGGATACAGACTAACATCGCTACCCCCTGATACTTGATATTTCACAGTTAGTGCCTGTAACTAGTCTTGAAACTTTACACAGGAGAAAAGACATTGCAGACCTACTATGTTGTATAAGAAGGGAAACTGAGGCACGCTACCGTATTGCTTTCATGGATAAATGCCAAGATTCGACACTATGAAAAACATTAATATTTACATTAACTTGATAATTGGGTTCTCTGAGTTTGCCCTGTTTCTTAGCAGTTTGTCCTGAATTTGGCATTCTCAGTTGTGACCGAAAAAGGCACAGTTACACAAGGCAAGTCAGTACACCCCAAACTACAATCTCTGCACCTCACAGCATTGATGATCTCTGGTTGAACAATGAGGAGAGAGTTTGTTCCTGAGATGTCTAGGCTATTTTGGTGAGCAGCAGAAAGGATTCTACCAGAGCCACACATGCAGTAAAATGGAAAAGGTTTTCAGTCTGGGTGGAATCTCCCCAATTATCACCAAACAGCACAGAGACTAGATATATACTATACCGTCTGTTACAGCTGAAATCCTCTGGTCTCTTTGTCCATTCTGAGAGTCCATCTAGCATCCATCTCTGCAGTAGACCCACCAGTGAATGGGTATTCTATCTTTTCACGCCCTTGGTATCCAGATTTTTAAAGGGGCGAATTCCCTTGTACTTTCCTGTATCTGAGCCAGCATTTTTATGGGACCTGAATGTAGTATTGTCTTGTTTGATGGAATTCCCTTTGAACCTTTGGCAACAACATTTCTGCCACTGTTTTCAATGAAATAGTGTTTCTGATAGCAGTTACCTCTGCAAGGAGGATGTCAGAGCTACATCTATCCCGATATAACGCTGTCCTCGGGAGCCAAAAAATCTTACTGCGTTATAGGTGAAACCGTGTTATATCAAACTTGCTTTGATCTGCCGGAGTGCGCAGCCCTGCCCCCCTGGAGCGCTGCTTTACCGTGTTATATCTGAATTCGTGTTATATCAGGTCGCGTTATTATCGGGGTAGAGATGTATTTTAGCTGATTCTCCTTTCACATATTCCACAAAGACAAGGTCTCTCTTAGTCTGCATGCTAAGTTTATGCCTAAAGTGGTTTCATCATTGCACCTCAACCAGACTATTCATCTTCCAATGATCTTTGCAAAGCCTCATTCTTCCAAGGCTGAAGAAAAGCTTCATAAATTGGATGTCCAAAGGGCTGTGGCACTTTACTTGTACTGCACAAAGTCTTTCAGATCCTCTCCCAAACTCTTTGTATCCTGTGCTGAGAGGATTAAAGGACAACCTGTTACAGCCCAGTGTATTTCATGTTGGATTTCTGACTATCGAGCTTTGCTACACTTAAGCTGGCAAAGGTATATCCTCCACCCAGGATAACAGCCCAATCCTTTAGGGCTCATTCTACTTCTTCGGCCTTTTTGAGCAAAACCCCTGTAGTGGACATTTGCAAAGCAGTAACATGGTTGTGCGTACAAACCTTCTCCAGACGCTACTCTATTACTCAGACTTCCTAAGATGAGGTCAACTTCGGCCAGTCAGTGTTAGTCGTTCTTCAAATAATGTGAAGTCCCACCCCCTGTCCGGAAACTGCTGATGAGTCACCTCACAGTAGAATGTATATGTGCACAATCACTTGAAGGAGAAAAAATGGTTACTTGTCGGTACAGTAACTGTTGTACTTGAGGTATGTTGTGCACATAGACATTCCATGACTCTCCCACTTTCCCTGCTACTTCAGGTACTATATTCTGGCCATGTGAAGGAACAGAGAGAGACAGCGGCCAGACCCTTTTATATCTTTGACTCAGTGCACAAGGACAGTTGGGGGTACATGCACCGCTTGCTGGCACTGCTAGCAAAAGTTGCTGTTTGAGAGTTCATTGGGCAGACATACACCTACAGTGAAATGCATATGTGCATAACACATTTTGAAGAACAGTTACTGCACAGGTAAGTAACTGGGTTTTTGTGACGTGTATTGGTTTTCAACTTTAAAAAATAATAATATAATGAGCAGAGGTTTACCTGCAGGTGCAAGCCTTGCTGGCAAAATAGTCCTTGTTAACCCTGCTAAGGATTATATAATCTAGCATTAGCACAGGAGTTATTCTTTTTTTTTTTTCCCAAAAAGGAAAAGTAATAGTTTGGTCCAACCACCTCTGTGCCCTTCCTCCACACTTCATTTCATCTCATTACAGTTAGAAGGATTATTCAACAAATCCCCAACCCACTAGGAAATATCAGATAGTGCAGAATATGACAGCCATTTGTTCAGTGGTGCTTTTTTTCAGGGAGCAAATTAGACCCGTGCTGCAACATCATTACTCACTTATGATTCACTTTCATATGTAATTCAAGAAATTGTTTTTAACCTGTTACGCCAGGGTTACAGCTGTGTGAAAGAGTGCTTCTCTCCCTATGTGATACCATGGCAGGTGAGATGGGCTGAGGTTCTCAAGCTAATGGCTTCTTGGGTTTTAATCTGAAGAGGCTGGTGGCAAAATGGCTTCAGCTGAGGAATTGACTTTCCCCAGTCTGCTGATCTTAAGAGCATAATGCAAGGCCTATCTGTTTTCCCAGACTTTTGAGAAGGGGATGATTTAGGATAATGTGTGTGAAATTAGGGATTGGGTTATTGATAGTCTTGATGAGTCATTTAGATAAGGAAGACTTTGTAGTTTCTAACTGATTTACTTTGTAAAAATGTGTAGTTGTTATAGTATATGAACCCCTACAGTATATAGCTATGCCTATTCCCAAAAATCCAAATGTATACTTAATGCAAAGTAAATGATACTCTGTCTACAGGGGATGGGCATGTTGATATTCTGATTTCTGTCTAGGGCCAGAAAAAGTTGTGTCAGCATTTTGTGGGAAATTAGTTTGCCAATCTGGAGGCCTGATCCTGCAAAATGCTCTATCACCCATGGGGAGCTGAATTCCCTCAGATTGTTGTGAAGTCAGTGGAAGTTAAGAGCTGGTATCACTCCCAATTTTGCAGACTCTACTGTTTCCAATCATTCAGATATATATTGGGTAAGCATCCAAACTTTGGAAGCATATCTGAATTGAATTTGAATTTCACACCATTTGAGTCTGCTAAACTTTATATTCACTAAGAACGTTCTCAGTGTGAAAATGCTGTGAGATAACTTGGTATATTTTATTTAAAAAACAGTGTGTTTTCTTATCTAGATGGAAATTGCTCTAGCTAAACACCAAGCACGACACACAGAAGAGATTTTCAGGCTCAAGGAAGACGCCAGAATGGAACTAGACATTGAAAGACAAAAGCACCAAGAATTAATAGCAAAATATCAGAAAGCTCAAAAGGAACTACAAATGAAGGTTTGGAGCAATTGAAAGGAAACTGGTAGTAGATAATATACCTTGAAGACAAAAAGGAGTGTGTGGGGGGACCTAATCCCCTTAGATCGTGTTTCTTTATCTAGATATGTTACTAGCATGTCATTACACTTTCTCCCTGTTTTAGTATACACAGTACATTTTGTCTTACTTGAAATGGAACAGAGCAAACACACTTTGCATATAGCTATTTCAGTTAAAGGTATTATAGGGCAGATATTTTTGCATTTACTCAGACCCAGATTTCTCCTAGCTACAGTTTTTTGACATGTTGATTTTCCTTACAATGTCACACAATGGGCTAACTGAATTTTTTTTAATCAAACTATATTTCTTACACAATTTATTTAATTAAAAGTAAAATCAAAGCCCTGGGACTACTCTGAACTATACTGGGCTGGCATAGAGCAATCCCCAGTGGTTTCTCCCTCAGCTGAGTTTAGTGCTTATTGGACAAAGCCAAGTACTGAGTCCATTAGTTCTCCCTAGGTTAATTTTTTTCATTCAATACAATTTTCTATTCCTTTCTGTTTTCAGGTGTTTTTCTAGCCAGGCTAAACCACCAGTTATCTGAATTTTATTTATCCAAATCTGAATTTTCCAAAATTCATATAAAAACTGAAAATACCATATATACTCGATCATAAGCTGGTTTGTTTATAAGCCAGAAGCGGAGAGTCTCTGGCCCCGCCTCTTCCCTTCTGTCTCTGCTGGCTGTGCTGCCTCTCCTTGCTCCCTGTGTTGGGGGGAGGGGCTGTGTCCCACCTCTCCCTCTCTATACTCGTTCATAAGCCGACCCCCTTCTCTGGTGCTTCCCTTTTTTACTAAAACAGTTTGGCTTATGAACGAGTATATACGGTAGTTTTCCAAAAGGTTTAAATGTCCCTTGAGACATTTGGAGAATCAGGAAAGGGATTTTTATTATGTTTATTTCAAATTCATTATGTTAAACCAATTTTTTAAACAGTTGAAAATAAAACATTTTATTTACATGGTATCTGTATATTATTTTTAAAAGAAGACTATCTACTTGCTCTAGAAGTTGAAGTTGAGTTTAGAAATCAGAAGACTTTTTCCCATTTCTAGCACAGTTTCACTATTTGACCTTAGGCAAATCACTTAATCTCTCTGTGCCTGAGTTTTCTTACATTTTTAAAGCACTTTGACATCCTTGAAGGGTATTCTCTAAGTCCAAAGTAGTGGTATTGTTCATTTATACCTCCTAGGACCTGTACGTTTTCACTTTCTTATTCACCTGCAAAGCTCCTTTTGTCTGGTATTAAATTCTACATAACCAAAGAAATCATTGCATGTGAACTAATGTACGATTTATCATACAGATACCTGAATTAATATCCAGTGCCATCAACAGCCTAAGGATGGAAGTGGGAATTCTTAAAAACCAGCTTCAGGAAGCCCAGATCAAACTTACAGAGAAAGATGAAGATAAGGAAGAAGAAATGCGAAGCCTTAAAAGGCTGGTTACTAAGCTTGAATTTCAGCGGAAGAAGGAACAGAACAACAGTGATTCATTATCAGAGGACATGAGGAAAGAAATTAAAGAGAAGTCAGATGAACTGGAAAAATTAACCCAGGAGCAAGCAGAGCTGATTCAGAATTTGAGTCAGGCTCAAGAGGAGGTAGGAACTTAACCAAAGACATTCCCTGCTACATTTAGTATTAGATATGTGTGTACTGTTCTATTATCATGTTACAAATGTGCAACTTAGATCAAGCTAAAAAAAGTGCAGACTTTTAGAATAAAATAAAATCATCAACTTGTTGCCGGCACAGGGGCCCGAGGATAGCAACAGTGGGGTTCGTTGCCCGGAGTGCTTCGCGCCAATAAACATACCGGGGTGGAGAAACAATCAAAGTTTATTTGAGATCTCAAAGTGGTGCAAGGAGACAGGCAAGTCTCAAATCAAGCACACCAGCAAAAACAGTTTCTCTCTTCTTTATACATTTTACAACTAAGCCCCCCTTTTTCCCCCCTTCCTACCACCTCCCCTCTACTCCCCCTCCCCTCTCTACCGAAGGCATGTTTATACATTTAAGCAATTAAATCATTCTAGGGCTATAAATCTAGCTTGTTAGTAACTTCTCCCTAAACTGTTATTTGGTCCTGTTTACCCTTAGTTTATTACCCCTTCCCCAGCTAGAAACATGCAAACCTCATCATTATTGTTTGGTACCTGGTATGAACAAGGTCGTAATTGCTAACTAGCTGTTTACACATTCCAATTCCTGTCCTTGGCTTTTGAGGCCGATTAGAGTTAAACATGGAAGGACAGAGTTTAAACATGGAAGAACTCTGGCTCAGGCAGGCCTAGTAACCCCAACAAACTCTAGTGTGTTAATTTTAAAAGTCTTTAAAATGAATAATCTGTAAGTCAAATGAAAAGCAAATTTTATTAACACATTTTGAATAATTAGTGTGAAAACCCCTGTTAGGCATGTTCTGCGAGTAGTGCATTATTACAAGGATACTCATCCTTTTCAGGTTCTTGAAGGCACCTCTCTTTCAACCTCATGTTTAACAACACTCTAGAGATATGCAGGTATAATTTAAAGGAACCCTGGATTTTTTCAAAATAGAAAATATGGACTATTACAAGCACTTTAAACATTATAATATTCCATCTAGCAATCTTATTCATATTTGAGATAATAAATTAGAAAAAAATTGTACTTGTACACCATGAATATGGGAGTGTGTAAAATGATTCACAGAGATCAGTTCACAACTATTTTGCATGCAGGAAAAAAAGCTAGCTTTTTGGATAATTTTTTCACAATGAATGATGCAACCAGCTTGAAGAATGCAAATATGCACAGACAGCCATGCCTCTGTTGCATCAAACAATTCCAAATATTTCTTCCTTTTCTGTCCAATATGTCTTCTGTCTGATGAAACCCTAGACACAATAGGGATGCATTCCCTGCAAGCAGTCTCTTTTGGGTGCATCTACACTGCAATAAAAGACCTGTGGCATGGCTAAGGGTAGCTTGGGTCAGCTGACTCTGGTTTGCAGGGCTTGAGCTGTGGGGCTAAAAATTGCAGTGTAAACATTTGGGGTTGGGCTGGAGCCTCAGCTGAGAAAACCTTCCCTCCTCACAGGGTTTCAGAGCCCAGGCTCCAACCCAATCCCAAACGTCTGCACTGCAATTTGTAGTCCCACAGCCTGAGCCCCAAGAGCCCAAGTCAATTGACCCGGGCTCTGAGTCTCGCAGCCCATAGGTTTTTTTATTGCAGTGTAGACGTACCCCTTTTTTGCTTTTCTTTTGTGAATGATACTCAGGTGAGGCCAGGCATGTTGAGGTGGTAAGCTTGGCTTACTGCGCCTGCTTTGCAGGCACTTTTCACTGTCTAGACCAGTGGTCTCTCAACCTTTTTGATCGCGCTCCCCTATCAGTACAAATTTTTTTGAGCATGCACCCCCTGCCGCACCGGCTCTACCATTTTTGCCAAAGCAAAAAAAAAAAGCCACTCGGACTCCCGAACTGACGAAGCAAAAAAAAAAACCCGCTCCTCCTGCCGTGCACCCTCAAGGATCCTCTTGCGCACCCCACTTTGGAGTCTAGACCTACTCTTAAGCCTTTATAAAATTCTGCAACTCAAGTGGTCATTTTTGCTTCTGAGAAAATGGGACCTGAAGGAGTAGAGCTGGAACATTGCAACATCTTGTATTTGTAGCTTGGTGGTCTGTTTTCTGCCAAGTTTGAAACTTTCTTGATTATTTCCCATTTTATGCCATTTCAGGGTAGCCAACTTTTCATCCTTGATGATATGTTTGCTATCTCAGCCTTTAAATCTTCGATTACCTCCTTTATTCTTGAAATTTATTTTTTAACAAATTGATTGTATTGCTGTGAGTTTGTTTTAGCAATGAAAGTCCCTTTAATCCTCAGAATGACCAAGCCCAACATTGACCACATCTTTAGCTCTGTTTCTTCCATTTTTTCCCTCATAATGTCAGTCATCTCACATTTTCTCCAGGCCTTTATGCCTAAAGTCCATTGCTCCATTCAGCTGCACTCACTTAAATCTGATTATTTACAGCATAGGATTCTTCTTCCTCTTCTCCCTTTTCTTTGCTTTTCCTCACCTCTTTATACTGCTGCACTATGTACAGGTCTTTAAGTGGTGGCATACTGACCTTTCTTTTTGCCCCATGCCTAGTCCTCTATTCTTGTCCCCTCCCCTTTTTTCTATTCTCTCCTCCCTTTACTTCTCGCTTCACCTCTCTTTCCCTTCCCTCTGCTGCAATTCTATGAACACCCCATTTTTGGGTGATTGGATGGTGACACGAGAAGTACTTTAATCATTCTTCATCTCCTTATTTCTTTCTCCTTCCTTCCCTTTCTCCTTGTCTTTTTCTTCTGTCCCAAGAACAAGCATCCCCTTCTCCTCTCCCTGGGTGGGAGATGGGGAGAGGTTTGTGATTGTAATTCAGGGATACTTCTGCTTGTTCTCCTTTCCTTACAGTGAGAATGAAAGCAAATTGTGTAGTGATGGTGTTTTGAGGCCAGTGGATTGCCGTTTCACTCAATCCAAATCTAAGACTTTGTGCAGCCATAGGTCACTGGCTTTGGAATGACGCAGTAAATATCAGAACTGATGGGACAAATTGCTGAGCCTCATCTCATATAAAAATTCATTAATTCAGTCACGCTTGAAAATAATATAAAGGTGACAAACTGTAGTTCTCTGTTCTTAAAAAAAGGTCAAATATGAAAAAAAAGCATTTTCTAACCACTCACTGTACAAAATAAACTTCCTTGAAGTGTTTTACTGCTTCAGCAGATGAAATGTTCCACCATATTATTCCTCAATAACTTTCATAAATTGGTATTTGACAATTTCACCTTTTAGAATAGCTCTTATGCAAAGACTGCAAATAAAACAGAAATGTCCCAATATCTTGACTAAGTAGAGCTATAGAAAACATTTAGAACGATTTTAACAGTGGGAGCAGATTGAGATATGACATATGAAATTTGTATTTTAGCCACCGAGTGCCTATGTAGTAGCATTCTACTAGCAAGAAAACACAATCTCTTTCCTGCTATCCATCTGAACTGTTCACACTAACTCATCCACAAGTCTTTGAGCCAAGTACTGATTTGATTCATGTAGTCATTTTAAAGCAATTCCTCTCTTGTCTGTAGGTCCAGTTATGCCTCATTGTGTTTCACCTACAGTGGAATGGTTTTGACACATCAATCAGAAAAGGAGTAGAACAGACAGCTGAAAAATTAGAAAATTGGGTATCTGATATTTTTTTGTAGTGTAGTCATAAATTTACCAACTCACCCTGTATATGAATATACCCTCTGATCACCAGTACCCTATGTTTGAGGAGTTCAGTAAGCACCCAGCATCTATCCCTTTTTGAGTGATGGTGTTTCATAAAGTATGTGTTTCTTTCTATTTGCAGAACTCTTTTCTCCAGGAAACGGTGCGCAGAGAGTGTGAGGAACGCTATGAGCTAACTGAAGCTTTGACTCAAGCTAGAGAACAAGTATTGGAATTGAAGAGGCTCAGTGGAAACTTCCCACTGTCACAATGTTCACTCAGTCAGGGCAGCCTAACCTCCTGTGCTGCACTGGTCAGTAATCATGGACAGAAGAGCCTTACGAGCTCAGACTCTGGGAAGGGAATCACACACTCAGGCCTGTGTGGCATATCAAGAGCTGCTAATGCACCAGCCTTCAATAAGCACAAAAGCAGTGGTAAAGTGGGTTTGCCAGCTCTAACTCCACCACACCCTCCCAGGGGAAGAGCGTCTTCTGTGAATGAATCCAAGAACAGAATAACTGCAGTTATAAGAAGACAACTGAGTCAGCTCTGATGTGTAAAAATGTCAAGGACAGTACATTGATAAACCATGAAAACCATTTCAGTGCATCATATGGTCACTTAATTATGGACCATAGGGGCAAAATGGTACCAGAAAGTTAACTTTTCCTGGCAATTAGCCCATTTCAATTTTATTTTATTTTTGGTACAATTTAAAATTAAGCTAAAATCTGTTATGTAGTTATATTTTACAAGGCAATCATGGTTGCTTATTTTTTGTTCAACAATATAAGGGAGTTAAAATGCTATATGTATTTCAAGATGGGAAATATACAAATGAAAACACAGTACCCCTCCAAGAGGTGTTTTCAGCAAATCTGGCACAATTGGAATTAAGATATTTGCAAAGCTCCAGAATTATTTCACCAAACCACCACCATGTCCTGGTCTTCATACTTTAGATTGTATCCAGTTTAACTCCAGTGCCCATTAGTGCTGTACAAATGTAGCTCATTCATTAAGGGACAGATTTTGTCCTCCTTTCATTGAGTAGTAACATACTTGCAAGTAGTTCCATTTCAGCCAATGGGATTGACTGCTTTTGGAATAATATACTAGTCACCATGAGAGAAGATGGCAGAATCAGACCCTAAATAATAGACAAAATATTGCAGGGACGCAACCTCCCACCCATTGCTGTATAAGTCCTGGACCCACTCCAGGAAAGGAACAGCACTATTCACTCAAAGGAGTAGTGATGTGGGCCAGAGCCCATATGTAAATTGACATAGCTCCACTGAGGTCATTGAAATGATGCCAATTTAGGCATATGAGGTGCTAAAAGTCTTATAGGGATCTTTTAAAATTCTTCCTTTAAGAGAAATGACTTACTATGTACCAAAATTAAAACCCAGTGTCCCTAGGGTATACACTGTTCCAGTTACCATTTCCGTAACTCAGGACCTCAAGTGATGTGACAGCTTTAGTAATGCACTGTATCCAAAAGCCAGCAGGTTCGGTACTGCCTCAGTCTGAAAGATGTGGCCTTTTGATTTTCAGCAAACAAACATCATCCTCTTTTTAGTTTGAGGTGCTCCTTCTGTTTGTACATAGGGCATGCACTCAGTTGTTACACAACAGAGTTAACATTTTCATTTTACTACCGTGAACTTGGGGCTGTGCTTTTTTCTGGAACATGTCACAGGGATACTCATTTAAAATAAATAAATAAACCTGGCAGTCTGTGTTAGTTTGATGTGATTGGGTTAGTGCTCTATGGTAGTCTCAGATTTCACTCCCTGGGCCACCGAATCCTTGGGGTGCTCTGGGACAGTCACTCACACTTACCTCTGTGTGTTCCTAGGAGAATTCTGTTCAGGCTCAGATTCAGGTTGGTGGCTGTGACATTAATCTCCCTCCCATGAGGTTTCAGTTCAAGGAGTAAATTTTGGAGATTCTCAGAACGGTATCAGCAACTAGAGGACTGAGAGGTTGCACGGTCCTTTTGAAAGCTTCGGAACTGGACACACTGTTCTCCTCTAGTCATGTTGCTGTTCTTCACAGGACACTTTAAGTGCTAGCCATGAGATACTTTTGTAATCACACACTGGATCTTGACCTCTTAATTTCCTGGTCCTGAAATGATCACAGTGTGCTAAAATGACTAGAATTCCATGAGAGATGAGGTGGGTGGGGTAATATCTTTTATTGGACCAACTTCAGTTGGTGGAAGGGATAAGTTTTTGAGCTTAACAGAGCTCTTTTCAGGAGGAGAAAAGCAGAGCTAGAATTAGGCCAAGGCTGAGCACTTCTATAAATCCCACCTCTATTTCCTAGCTCTATATGCAATATATGTATATACACACACTGTTTTATTGGAATTATTTAGTTACGCTGTGACTCAGATGGACCAGATCCTTCAGTCTTTTATGCAGGCAAAACTCCCATTGACCTCGGGGAAGTTTTGCCTGTCAAGGAGCAGTATGATTATTCACGTCTCAATTATAAACAGAAAGGGTCAGATCTCCATGGCCAACTGAGTTCTGCTTGGTCCAGGGCTGAGTAGTGGCAAGAGAGTCCTTTCCACTTCCCTGACTGTGGGACTAAACAGGGAAACTCAGGGCTGCTGTAAAATATGCCAGCTTACATTCCCCTTCACCAAACAGAGATTGCCAGAGCGCTGTGAGAGGAAAGGGAAGCAGAGGCTAGGTATAGCACCACTTATGCTAGTTTTATGCCGCTTGGAGATTCCCCTACATCCAGGGACTCCTTATCTCCCATATTAGAGCAGTTGTCCATCCCCTTTGTGCTGCTGGAGCAGTGAAAAAGGGTCAGAGGTATAGTCTGGGATCTGGTCCCCTGGTCTGCTGTAAAGAAGATGTAGCATCATAGACTATGAACCTCGGAGTCATAAAATGTAAAGTAAGAAATCTCAAACTAGAATGAGAACAATCATTGGAGTGAAGTAGTTAGCATTGAGAAAGCATATAAATCGCAGATCAAAGAGCTGGTCAAGAACAGAGGTCCTGGCTTCCCTTTCTGTGCTTACCTCACAGAAATCCAGAATTCTCTGCTAAGCAATAAAACAAAATGTGATGCTGAGGTTTTAAAGACATGACAGGATCGAAATTAATTTCACAGAGCAGAACAACGGCATCAAAAATGTAATAGCTAATGCATTTCTTTTACTTGGCTGAAACTTGCCAACGGGGTAGCATTAAAAATATATTGTAAGGTCCCTGTTTCCATCCGTGAGCCATGGTGTCAGCTGGAGGTAATACGTCAGTTAAAAATGATGGCATCTGTGAAGTAGATTTGTCCAAAGAATGTGGCTTGTACTAATGTGTATCAGACATAATGGAATACTGAAAAAAATAAGTGCGCTTTAGAAGGGCTGTATAGTTCCTCATGCTTCAGGGCATAAACCAATCTTTTACCAGTATGGGTTAGGGGGCAAAAACTTTCCTGTGCGCAGGTTATCCCATAGCTGGCTACTGCAGGGTTTTGTGTATCTGCCTCCGAAGCAACTAGTTCTGGCTGCTGTCAGTGACAGCATAATGTACCTTAGAGCAGAGGCCCAACCTCACCCGCCCCCTCATCAGCAGCCTCATGAGTCAGGGAGCACAAAGTTGGCATAGAGCTTCTCCCTCCCCCAGGTCCTGTGCCAAGCACAGTTCAGCTGGACCTGATGATCAGGGCCAGTAAATGGCTGCTTTGCATGTGTTTTTTAAATATGTGTAGATCTTGGTATGAATTAGGAAATGCTTCATTTGTCCTTCTAGGTCATGTTTTTTATTTTTGACCAAGCCAAGTGAGGTCTTACAGTCAGAGAAATGCTGTCAAGTTAAGTGTAACATGATACCTTTGATCACGGCATCCAGTGGATTTCAACAGTTTGGGGAATGAGCTAGGCCCCAGCAGGCAGAACGCTGTTGATTTTGGTTAAACTCAGAAGAGGGAATGGAGGACGTGAAGCCCCTGACAGAGTCATCAGCTTCAACTACCTCTGTAATTGTCTGTAACTCAGTGAACCAGTTGATAAGAATGGTAGGGGGAAAGGATTGTGTGCAGCTGGAATGGGGGTGGGTGTCAACACAGAGCCTCTGGCATGGGGGAGCAAATGGGGAACCCTGGTATGAGGGAAAGGGACATGGGGGCCCCTAGGGCCCCTGGCATACAGGGAACTGGGAGGACACACAGGGCCCCTGATATAAGGGAGGGGAGGGGCGGCTGAAGGGGGTCCCTGCAATGGACGGGGATGAGAGGGTGGCACATAGGGCACTTGGGGGACGTCTGCTGTATTTCTCAACGACTTCGACTTCCAGTCCTATTAGGGGTCACTTTTTTATTATTTATTTAAAATCCTTCACAGCTGATTTTTACAAGATAAATGTTGATTTGCCTCATGTATGAGAGATGACAACTGAGCCTTTCATGTAATGACTGGTTATGATGTGGGATCCCAGTCCACTTGTAGTTTTTTCCATGAAGGAAGAAAGTTGACTTCAGAAAAAGTGGTCTTTGTATCTTAGTAGCATTAAAAATATATCTAAAAAGAAACTGGAGCCAGGGCGACAGCGATATATTGTTAAAGAGTATGAATTAGAAAAAAAATGCTAGACATCTTTCTTTTCATTCAAAAAGAGCAGTTTTCTGAGGTAGAATGTGCCCTTTAAAGCATGTGTTATGATGTGGAAAGCTGCTGTGCATTTGTGATACGAAGAAGAGAACAGCGTTAGATAAGGATGAAATTGGGGAGATTTCCCTTCTTTATCAAAAACCCTAATCTTTGAGTATAATTATTTAAAATGGGGTTTAACCCCATTAGGCCTAGTTGTTGTTAGTATTATGTCTCTAATTGCTGCAGGTAGTTTAGCTTCCACTATAGCCACAATAAACCCCGTAAGCACTGATATTGACACAAAGTAACACAGTCTAATAATGCTTAGCATTTATGTGGTTTTTCATCCTCAAGGCATGTTACAAAATTAATTTTAATACTATAGTAAAAAGGACTCTGTAAGCGACTTGTTGAGCAGATTCTAACACTGGAAATATAATTTGTGGGATGGAAAATCTGAACATCTGGCATTGCATTGCAAACTGTTCCCAGATAATGAAAAAAAAAATCATCTTCCAAACAAGTGTGCCTCATGAGATGCCCTTCTATCCCCTGAAAACAAATGAGCAACAACCATTCCATAGTTGCAGTTTTCCACCTGCAGCCTTGTATTACTGGTGAATGAAGATCCGTGCCACGATGTGACTGACTACTTCTTCCCAATGAGCTCAGGGGCAATTTTTTAGTGTTCCACAACAGCAAAGATTCTGTTATGTTAGGTCCCATTACATGATAATATTCTTCCTGCCCTGCAAACGGTGTACATGTGTGTTTGACATTATATATGTACAGAAGCATTCTGGCTGTATTAGCATTACACTAATGTAAGTGGACAAGCAGTGATTCATTTGATATTTAATGGAGTACAAAATAGACACAAGGAGCTAAACGTGTATATAAGGATCTTTTATAGCGCTTTCCTTAAAAGTCTCCCTGTGAAATGTGCCCCCCAAATTAAAACCCAGTGTTCCTACAATATCTACTTTATCTGACAGGACAGAAAGTTCTTATTGTGGGCTCCATAACTCATGACCCCAACGATGTGAAAGCTGCAGTGCTGCATCTGGTACAAAAGACAAGAGGTTTAGTACTGCCTCAGTCTAAAGAGGACCACACAGTATCTTGTCAATGCAAATTATTACATACAAGATGAAAATAGTGATTCCTGGCAGACTGACAAGTCATATGATGAGTCAGTAAGTTTTTGTTTGTTTGTTTACCCCCTGAGAGGTCAGCTATCCTGAGGTCTGAAACAAGGCTAACCAATTAGATTGGCTTAACAGAGGTCCGTGTTTACCTCTTAGGTCAATAAATACTGACATCACTAAGCTAATATCAACTTAATACAAAAATGATTGACGGTGTCAAAATACTGTCATGATCATGATCTATTGATTGTAGTCATGTATCACTACAGTACTGATTGTCCTGTATTCATTAGCATACTCCTTTATTCTTTTAGAATAACAATGTACATTACTACCACAGATGAGACACTAACTGTAATACAATTACACAATTAATTTATCACACCACTAAAAAGTAGTATATTCACTTAACACCTTGTACCATAATGCCCAGTTAATTACATTTTGGAATATCAGCGCTGATCAATGTGCAGATCAACTCTGAAATATGTGTTTGAGAGTCAGCTAAAAGAGACGTAACTTTCATCCCAGTGCAAGTTTTCTTCTGCATTTGGAATTATAAAGCACTGACATTTTCATTATTTATGAATAAAATAGTTTTTCTTTCAGAGCTTTTTAAATGTAGCCCAGATTCTCTGGCAGTACATTACGAAAAATACAAAACAAGGCCCACGAATTCTGAAGACACTCCATTGGGAAGATTGTCTAGTTTTATTGACATATTTCTATGCCTTCTCTCTAAGCACCACACCAGTCCTCTTCAAAATAAACAGGTAACTATTCTATTTTTGTGTGAGTCATAGTCCAGCACCTGTTACAGTACTAAAGGACATTATTTCCCCAAGTTACACTCTATCTTAGTCTCCTACTTACCTGCACACATTCATTTAGTACAATGACTACACTGAATGCTTTAAAAGCATTTACAACTTCTAATGGAAAACCAGGACTTAGTGGGGACTTTTTCAGTCACGTTACTGGGAATATATACAGAGCACAACTTGGAGCCATAAACTTGTCCAAACCAGTCTTTACGCACTTATATTGGCCATACATCAAGAAAGGATTCAGTAAATTATGGCACAGCAGATGCACACACCTACATACTGTGTTTTTTTCCAACACATGCTAGCATATTGATTATTCCCACACTAAGGTGTGGTGCAGGATCAAAGTTTCCAGCTGGAAACATTTCAAAGCCTTTGAATTACTCCACTGATGTAAAAGTTAAAGACCAATTTTGTGTAAATAGGGATTTGATTACCCACACAGAAGGCCAGCTGCGATGAGCAGCATGTTAAAAGGCTTTTTAATGATGTAATAGTTTTTGGACAAAGTGCTAGAGGATAAGATTGGGCATATAGGTCAGAAGACATAAAGGGTATTTTTAAGAGGTTTCCATCTGTCCTATTTTGAGGGCATATTTTTGTACCTGCAATTAACTGTAGACACCAGTCCTGCCATGGAGACAAATTTAGTGCCTGCTTCTCCTTCACACCTGTACAAATCAGGAGTAACTGCTGATGCCGTTGGAGTGAAAGCAGCATAAAACCAGTAGAATGATAGTAGAATCAGATCACAGTTGGTAAGAATTGTGCCAGAAAGAAAGTAGACAGCTATTAACGCTGCTTAGCACACATTACATGGATTAAAAACTGGTTGACAGGTCTCAAAATGTAACTGTAAATAGGGGGATCATCACTGAGTGGCTTTGTTTCTATTGGGGTCCCACAGGGACTGGTTCTTGGCTCTCACTATTAAACATTTTTATCAAGGGCCTGGAAGAAAATATAAAATCATGACTGATGAAGTTTGCAAATGACACAAAGATTTAGGGGAGTGGTAAATAATGAAGGAGACCAGTCACTGATACAGAGCAACCTGGATTGCTTGGTAAACAAGCAAACAATGTGTGTTTTAACATGGCCAAATGGAAAGTCACATATCTAGGAAATAAGGCTTTGGGTCATGGTGAATGATCAGTTGACTGTGACCTCCTTGTGCGACCCTATGGCCAAAAGGCCTAATATGATCCTTGGATGTATGAATGGGAATAGGCAGGTTATAGGTACCTGTATATTTGACACTGGTGGGACTTCTATTGGAATACTGTGTCTGGCTCTGGAACTCCAAGAAGGATGTTGATAAATTTGAGAGGGTTCAGAGAAGAGGCACAAGAAAATTAAAGAATTGATAAACATACCTTATAGTGATAAGTCTGATAGTTCAAGCTGTTTAGCGTAACAAAGAGAAGGTTAACGAGTGACTTGATCACAGTCTGTAAGTACCTACATGGGGAACAAAAATTTGATCCTGGGTTCTTCAATTTAGCTGAAAAAGGTATAACATGATGCAAAGGCTGGAAGTTGAAGCTAGACAAATTTGGATGGTAAATAAGCCATACATTTTTAACAGTGAGAGTAATTAATCATTGGACCAGCTTCCCGAGGGTTGTGGTTAATTCTCCATTGCTGGGAATTTTAAAATTAATATGGCGGTTTTTCTAAAAGACATGCTCTAACTCATACAAGAATTCATTTGGGGACGTTGTGAAGGAGAACAGGACTAACCACTTCCTTCCAATTTCCCCAGAAGAGCTGGCAGAGTGTTCAGAGATCTCCATCCCAGAAGGAGATGGAGTTCCAGGGGTTCTCCAAAGTTTATGATCAAAGCCAGAACCTGAACTTCTCCAGGGTTAGCTAACTCCAGGAACTACGATGTGAACTCAAATCGAGCAGGCTCAAGCTGTGGATTGTGATCTTGCCCTTCCAATTGGAGTGGCTAAGGCAATCAGTGTGTGACTTGCAGTCTGGTGTGCTCTGCTCCATAATTAACATTATCTGGGAGAATTTAATTTTTTTTTAATTATTAAGAGCAGAGGAAAGGTTCTGCATAGATGTGCGTGAAAAACACATCCACCGCCTGTCTCAATATTCTCTGTAATGAGGAGTTGAGGGTCTGTCTGTCTAACACCTTGGCCTCCACACAACATTCTGAAGGACCCATTACAGCCTACCAGGTCAATAGCTCTATATTAAAGGCATTTCTTTAAAAGAGCACATCTATGCTCATTTTGCTAGTGTACCCCTGAGCAGTCATTCTCAGGCAATCCCTCAGACACTACCACTGAGATGAATCTTTTACAATCTCAACGGGTGGAAATATTTAATGTAACAGGGGTATTTATCTTGGCAGTTTCTGGAGATGATAGAGTGGAACCGTTACCAAGAGAAGTAAAGGGCTCATTGTGATTTTGGGTTTTTTTTAGTTTTTCTTTGGCAGAGTTACACTGTGTCTTGTCACTGGCTCATTAGTGACGGTTTAGTGCAGCGGCAACAGACGGCTTGTGTCAGTCTCTCCTAAGCATTGGGTGTCTATATTGTACCTGCCAAATTTGTGCCCAGACCTACTGCATGCACACTCAGCATTTGTGCACTCTAACAGGTTCATACCAGCTAGCCCTCTTTCCCCATACAAATGCCTATAAATCATCCTCCTCCAAATTACTGTTTTGAGCCAGGTCAAAAGATGCACCCATGCCATTTTACACCTGCTGTCTGCCAATAGCCCAGCCAGAGTTGGAGGTCAGCGTAACTGAAGGGGAAGTAAGGAGAAAACAGATTAAAACAAATAAGCTTGCCTTTCTGCCCTTTCAACTGACCTGGAAAGTGATGCCTGCATCATATGTTCTATTTATGTGGGTGAATCTGGGATTGTCCTGCTGGGAAGAAATCTCCTCGAAGCTGGTGGGTATAACAGCCACTCTTTGTTCAGGATAAAAGTAAAGAGCAAATAGGCTTCTTTGTGGAATAGATCATGGAAATAACAGGCACCACCACCACTCCCAAAATACAGGCCACATACAGACTGTTCAGGAATCTGAACTAAGTGGACAGAGGGGTTTGACTGGGAGCTGAGTGCAAATGCAGGGTGCTGGGTATTGTTTATTGGAAGGGTGTATGTGTGTGTGAGAGAGAAGCAGCAGAAACAGCACAGAAGCACACATATAAGACAGCAAAGAAGTCCCAGAGCCAGCCAGAGAAACACTTTTAGCATGACATTGAGAAAAAGCTGAGAGAGAGAGAAAGAGAGCTTTTGGGTAGAGTGCTGGCTGGAAAGAGGCTTGGGACTATGAACAAAGAAACTGTTCCCTGTTGTTTGATTCTTATTGTGTTCAGGGAAACAGGACTTTGTGCTTCTTTGTAAATAAACAGGATTGTATCAAAGAAATATCCGACTTCATCATCAATTTCTCCTCCCAACTGACAACCCACAAGACCTTGAATATTGGCTAAACTCTTGAGAGAAAACGGTAACAATATCAATATTAAAATACTTTAATGTGTATAAAAGCTATTGCTTTATTATGAAATAATTAAAATTGGATTTGGTTTTAGAAATATATCCAGGGTGGGATGCCTCAGTAAATGGTTTCATGGGGGGAAGGGCAATTGGCCCTGCAGTAAATTCAGACAGATGTGTCATAGATTCACATTGTAAGGTAACAAAAGCCCTTTAAGAACTCTTGATCTGCTGCTAATTCCTATTTCCTTTCATTACTGCAGCTTGATACTCTGTGTAGCAACTGGCTTGGAAGGAGAGCTAAGAAGGCCTGTGTTTTAACCTCTGGTGCATGCAGTGAGCAAGCACGGGGTCAGCTGGCAGGGGTGTTTCAGTATGTGTGGGTACTTTCAGCATGTGCAGATAGGTGGCTCCATGTTAGCACTGGGCCTTGTGACTCAAAGGTCAAATTCAGTGTGGCCTAGCTCAAAATCTGCTAACGGCATTTTTTCTCTCCGGGTTGTGTTTGTCTGCAGTAGGATTTGACATATTTCCCATGCTGCAGGGAAGCGCCTGGCTAATCAGACACACCTTTGTGCCAATCCACAAACCTGAATTTTTTATGAATGTCGCTGTGGAACAGCGCAGGACAGCGGTAGAGAGGGGAGAGGCCACCCACAGCAGCACTGAGCCAGTCATTCAATGAAAATTAGCGATGGGGCACTGTTGCAATGTTTGGCTCTGGATTTCAACCCCCCACAGTTAGGCTGTGTCCAGAACTAGGTTTTCAATCAGCGTGCTATAAAGACCTGGAGGGTTGTTTCAGGCACCTCTCTGATAAGAACACAAGCACGTTGTATTTTGTTTGCTGCCTGCCTGCAGACATCAAGAGCATTGCTTGGGGGGTGGAGGGCCAGCCCGGCGAGCGTGACACGTTCACTAGCCATATCCTGGGCACCCCAAAAATGCCCTGTTCATATTAATGGGGTGTTAATGCTATTAACCATGTAACCAGAACACATCCACCCAGCTGATATCATTGAACTGGAATATTAAGGGACAGCTGGGTTTAGTTTGGGTTTGACCCTAAGGACAGATTTAAAAACAAACAAACTCCTGCAGCCATACACATACGTAACCCAAAAGAAAGCCAGAGCCAACTACCCATGCTTGTGGCCTCCCTTTGACAACCTTAATATCCCCCATCCTTTTTTTAACAACAGGCCTCTGTACCAGAGGGAATCCCAGAAGGTGGGACAAGATCTCTTTTGCAGCACTGCTAGCTTTTGGCATTGCTAGCAGACAGGGGTGGAAGAGAGAGGCTTATAACTGCTGAGTGATTAGATGATATGAGTATTACATTAGCTGTTTGGCGGCAGGGCATGGGACACAACGGCCTAGGAAGCATAACCAAAGACCATCGCTGCCTAGCACCATCCTCAGTTCTTGTTCTGGATAAACTCCCATTGAGTAAGGACTCAGTAAAAACTCAGTCAGGGCTTCAGCCCGTAGCCCCCTAGCACACAGCATAGATCTGTCTGGATTTCCTGGGGAAGGTTGGTGGCTCCCCCTCCCCCCTCGTTGTGTCCTTCAGCATCCTCAGCCTACAATGACCTCAACAACTTATTTTTCATGCTGGAGTCACACAGTTTATTGTTGCTGTTGTAAAAAGATTAATGGGAAAAGGAGTTCCTGAAGTATCACTGGGTTTTTCTGGTGACATCACTCTCAGCAAACATGGCTCCTCCCTGTCCCCCCCCGCCCTTTACCACAGCAGCATCAGCACTGGCTGTTTCTTCTGGCTGTGAGCAGAGCATCTCAGGTTTATAGCTAAAAATCACAGCTTTGTTTTATCAGAAATATTATAGCCAGTGGTTAACATTTTACTACATCATGCCCAGGCAGCAGAAACACCTAGACCACAAAACCTGCCCACTTCCCAGAATTAGGAGGATTATTTTTATTATCGTTCATTTGTACGAGGAGTCGGCTAAGGGCTGACAATGCATGTGGAGCTATTGCTTCTGGGATTGTCTCTGACTGCCTATGGTGCAGCCACTCTCTGCACTAGTGGGGAGAGCACAGATGCAATTTTCTATTCACCGCATCATGCTGATGTAGAAAGGCAATTTTCTGGTTTAAAGCAGGAGTCTCGGAGTCAGGACATCTGGCATCTGTTCTCAGCTCTGCCGCATTCTCACTGGGGGGCCTGATCCAAGCTCATTAAACTCAGTGGAAAGACCTCACTGACTTCAGTGGGCTTGGGCAAGTCCCTGAATTTTCTGTGCATTAGTTGCTGCATCCGAAAGATGGGAATGACACTAACCTATCAGACACAAATGTTGTGAGGCTCAATTCAAGAATGTTTTAAAAGCACTTTGTGATTCTGCAAGTCTGGGATCACAGAGTATTGCTATATTGATAGCCAATAATTTGGTCAGGGCAACATCCTAAGCCATTATGTGAGAATGTCTACTATAGTTCACTGGAATCTCAGCCTATGTCCTTTCATTATTGGGGCCAAATTTTCAAAAGAAGCCCTTAAAATTGCATCTAAAATTGCTCTTGTCTAAGTTTTTGCACACGCACTTTTTCAGGATTGATTTTTCAACATGCAAAATCTGCCCCTATGAGTTCAAGCTAGCAGCCTAGTTCATGCACTCTGATGCACTTTGCACAAATACAGACACAAAGTCAAAGGGCTATGGGTGCAAATCTTAGGCCCAATTTCCAAGTTCCTTGGGCATGCGGCCCCGAGCATGCACCAAATCATAAGAAAAGAGAAAATCAAATAAGAAAATAAATACCTACGGCCATGCCTTGGAGTTTGCTCTCGAAGTAACGCATGGTACTGTATGTTGTAACATCACTGCAAGGCAGAGAGCAAATGGATGTGGCTGATACTGCATGAGTCTTCTTTTGCTGTTACTGCTCTGATGGCTAATGCTGTACCAAACTCAGGCCATGCTACTGATTTAGTTGGGGATTGGTCCTGCTTTGAGCAGGGGGTTGGACTAGATGACCTCCTGAGCAGTGGCATAGCCAGCTTCTAAGAGGAGGGGGAGCAAACATAAAAAAGGTGTCCCCCCCCTTGGCTCCTCCTCTGGCCACACCCCCACTTGGCTCCTCCTCCGGCCACTCCGCGCCCCCCCCTTGGCTCCTCCTCTGGCCGCACCGCCCCTCCCCCCCCATGGCTCCTCTGCCCCTGCCATGCCACCCCCATGGTAACCGTCCCCCCGCTCCTCCGGCCGCGCCCGCCGCCTCCCCATGGCTGCCGGCTGCACTGCGGGCCGCCAGCCTGCGCCCCCCCCCTCGCTCCTCTGGCCGCGGCTGCCGGCCGCCAGCCTGCGCCCCCACTCGCTCCTCTGGCCGCGGATGCCGGCCGCGCTACGGGCCACATGCTGCGCCCCCCCGCTCCTCCGGCCGTACCCGCAGCCCCCCCATAGCTGCCAGCCGCGCTGCGGGCCGCCAGCCTGCGCCCCCCCCTCGCTCCTCCAGCCGCAGCTGCCGGCTGACAGCCTGTGCCTCCCCCCCTCACTCCTCCGGCCGCTGCCCCCCTGCTCCTCCGGCCGTGCCCGCCGCCCCCCATGGCTGCCGGCCGCGCTGTGGGCCGCCAGCCTGTGTCCCCCCTCGCTCCTCCTGCTGCTTTTGGAGCGGCTCCGCTTATGGAACATGTGCTGAGGGGAAGCAGCTGCTTCCCCTGCACCCCGCTAGCTACACTATTGCTCCTGAGGTCAAAAGTCTGGGAGATATTCAGAACTGTTGGTTTGCGTCAGTCCCTTAGCGACTCAGGGACTGTATCGATAGCAGTGCAGTCAAGAGGTACTGACCCCAGCCATGTGACCTTTCTCTCCCTTGCCCAGGTCATGCAATAGGCCAGGAAATAAAGTCTGGTGTCTGGCAGCATTCCGGAGACTTGGATGCTTTTACAGGAGTAGCTATGAATATTTGTGGCTCCTCATAAATGGAGGATTGGTTCAATGTCATCCCTAATCAGGGGACAGCGTAGATGGTTTATCCAGGAATGACATGATTGCCTGGTGGGAACATTGGCATTTCAATACTGCCCGGTCACCCCTGTCCTCCTGATTAAAACTCTGCTACATTTAGCCACCAATATTTGCAGCTCTGCAGGTTCACTGTGCTGCAAAACAACCCAGTTTCCTTATGCTGCTCCTGTTCATTCCGTCAGCACTGTCGCTATAGCATCCGGCCTTCCCACTCTTTTCAATGTGCTAGCCTAGCAAGGGAGTGCTCTAGGCAGAGCAGCTCAATGACGCAGAACCCAGGGTGAGGCTGGGTACAGCATGGACTGGAGGCTGTGTCATGCGAGTGTGTCGGAGGGCACAATACAAAGGAGGAGCTGTGCTGTAGCACGTGCTTATGGCGTTTCTTTTTCAAGCTCTGTGTGGGTGGCTGGGGTTTGTTCATGAAAGGTCAGAGCCTTGGCCACCAAGAGGGACAAGGGGCTTGTTTGCCACTGAATGGAAAACTTATAGAAAAGAAAGTTTAGTAGGATATAAAGGGCCAAATCCTGAGGTCCTTCCACAGGCAAACTCAATGGGTGTTTGCACGAGAATGAAGGGAACAGTGATGACGAGCTCAGCAGCGGGCTGAGATTATTGCAATCCAAAATTCTAGTTCAGGCTCGCTGAGAGATTTTTCAGAGTTTGGTTTCAAATGGTGAGAGTGAGGGGCTTGTGCTGAGCCAAGGGCAAATGATGTTACGGGTGCATCTAGCGACGCTAGTAACATCTTTAAAACAGCCCTTTACTGGGTAGGGAGCCGAAGCTCCCCGTGAATGGGAGGGCAGAGGGATTGGATAGGGTTGCCAGGCGTCCAGTTTTCGACCGGAACGCCCAGTCGAAAAGGGGCCCTGGCGTCTCCGACCAGGCCGTTAAAAGTCCAGTTGGCAGTGCAGTGGGGACTCAAAGCTATGGCAGGCTCCTGCCTGCCCTAGCACCACGCCGCTCCCGGAAGCGGACACCAGGTCTTTGCAGCCCCTAGGTGCATGGGTGGCCAGGGAGGCTCCACATGCTGCCCTCGCGCCCGCAGGAACCACCCTCGTAGCTCCCATTGGTCGCGGTTCCCAGTCAATGGGAGCTGCAGGGGCAGAGCCTTCAGGCATGAGGGCAGCATGTGGCACCTCCCTGGCCGCCCATGTGCCTAGGAGCTGCAGGGACCTGGCGACCGCTTCCTGGGAGCTGTGGTAAGAACGCTGGGACCCCACATCCCCAACCCCCTCTCACACCCCAAGCTCCTGCCCCAGCCCGGAGTTCCTGCATGCACCCAAACTCCCTCCTGGAGCCTGCACCCTGCACCCCTCCCAACACCCTGCCCCAGCCCTGAGCCCCCTCCTGCACCTCAAACCCCTCATCCCCAGCCAGAGCCTGCACCCCCTTCGCACTCTGAACCCCTTGGCCCCAGCCTGGAGCCTCCTCCAGTACACCAAATCCCTCATCCCCAGCCCCACTCCGGAGCCTGCACCCCCAGCCAGAGTCCTCACCCCCCACCCCAACCCAACCCCCTGCCCCACCCCAGAGCCCTCTCTCGCACCCTGAACCCCTCATTTCTGGCCCCACCCAAAGCCTGCACCCCCAGCCAGAGCACTCATCCCCCTCCCATACCCCAACCCAGTGAAAGTGAGACGGGGTGGGGAAGGGGGATGGAGTAAGTGGGTGTGTGGCCTCAGAGAAGGGTGGAGCCTTGAGGAAGGGGCAGGGCAGGGGTGTTCGGTTTTGTGCCATTAGAAAGTTGGCAACCCTAGGATCAGAGGAGGAGTGAAGGGAGCTAATGAGACTCAGTGGGGTGGGAGGAGCCCGTTCCAGGGAGGAGGGTTCGGGGGGATTCCTACCTGCTCCTGGGCCCTTTCCAACCCCTCCATGTCCCACTCCCTGCTCCCTAGCCTGATCCTGGGCCCCATGGTAGCTGCTCCAGTCCCTCTTGGTCCTGCTCTTGTCTCTTTCCCCCTCGGGAGTGTGTAGGCTTATGTCGGGTCAGAGCCTGCACCCAATATTGCCATTGAGAGGGTGCCAGTCCTCCCTGCCCCCCCTCCGGTTCTGCCCCCTGCTTAATGTTTGCACTTGTAGCTCCTTATATCAAAGGCTCTCAAAGCACCTGAGAAAGGTGCATAAGTACTCGCTCTGTTTTGCAAACCAGGAAACCGAGGCACAGAATGCTGAAGTGGCTTAGCCAAGATGTCTCTTTGAGACAATGGTAGCACAGGGAATAGGGCCTTCGCTACTTCTCTATCCACTAGACATACTGCCTCGCTTTATCTATGGAGGTGTCACAGTGTGACAGGCCTGTATAACTGAAGCAGGTCCAACTCCCATGTGCCAGAATAGGTGCTCAGTTGGGTCAGTTAAGGGGGCGGAGCTGCACTTGGAGCTACAAAGGGTCAGTGAGAGATCCACTACACCACTCCTGAGGGAAAGAAAGAACAAGCTAGGAAGCACCAGCACAGTCCCCTGGGAAGCAAGGCAGGGCAGTGAAAGCCTAAAATATAAAGGGTGAGCTGAGGAACTGGTTTATTTATGTTTGAACAATTAACCTGCCTAAAAGAGACTGGGGGTGTGGTAGTGAGTCCCTAGCAAGCTGGGAAGAACCCCTACCTGGCTGCTTTGTGATAGGGGAAAGGTATTTGAAGTTCACACGCACTGGTGAAGGTCACAGTATAAAAACCTAGAGAAAGAAACACCACAGAGGAAGCAGAATACCATAGGGCAGCCCACGGTGTGAGTGGAACTAATGGGAAGACATTTAACAAAGGACAGTTTAGGCAGAACATGAAGGAAAATGTTCTAATAGTGAGATTGATTAACTGTGGAATAGTCTCCTCAGGAGAGGGGAGGAACCCCATTGAGTCACTTCAAACTGGATAGGAAAAAGCTATGGAAATATACAGTTAGGGACTGTCCTCCATTGGCAGGGGCTAACCAGGATGACCCGAAAGCTCTTCTTCCATCTCCCAATTTCTATGGCAAGGAAAATGATTTATTTCTGTTTATCACCAGTTTTCTAGAATGACAAATAACCAGCTGGCAGTTGTATGTTTTGAGTTGGATGTAAGTGGGTAAAGATTGCTGGGTTTATTAACCCAGAGGGACTGAGGCTGGATTCTTAAGGTCCCATTGATGAAAGTACAACAGCTTTTCCTTTGCAGTCATGTGTGGTTTAGGGTCATGGTTTCTAGCCTGCTCAAACATTCTTTTTGGTGATATTTTCTCCATCTACTTTTAACCTCCCTGAGGGACAAAACAAGGAACATCATTAATAACATGTGGATTACCCTCTCCTGACATATGAGATCACTATTGTTCCATGTCCTGGACAGCTAAGAAGCATTTAATTGGCAGCAGAAAATTCGAATGAAATATACACACCTCCCCTTGCATTTTGTAAACTCTGCATGTCTCCACTAACACAGCACGTAGGAGTCAGGGCTGACCTTGGGGCTATGTGCACAGAATGCTGTTCTGGTGCAGGATTTCTCAGGTGCACGGACTCCCATGTATAACCACACGCGGGTGTGTGGGGGAGGGTTATAATTAAGTCTGGCTTGGGGCACTGAAAGCTTTAACAGAATTTTAAGGCTGACCCTGCTGATGTGAACACTAGTTTGCACAAATCACTGGCTTTTATGGAAGTCCATTGAAACATGGTTTATTATCCAGCTGTTTCCTGAGCATGTGAAGCATTGTGTTTGCTGCACTATTTGTAGTAAGTTACCAGGTCTGGAGGGCCATTTTCATCATCATAAAGATTTGAACAAAGAACCACATGTGCTTTTTGGAAAATTACCCAAAAAAAGGGTCATCAACAAGGACTAAACAATTTCTAGCAAGAAGTCAGATGTCGAATGTGATTTACTGATTACTTGAGTGTAACTAAGTAGGAAAACTGCCCTGCTGCCTTCATATACTGCCAGTTGCCAACTTCATCTTGTTTGTTACTGTCTATTTTTATTTTTGCAAAAATACCTATAGTTCCTCTGCGGGGAACACTTGAATCAGTTACTAGAGCTAGAATGAGTTTGTAATTAATGTGCTAAAATTGGATACAAGGGGCATCTCAGTTTCTTATTCCCGAATGATAAAGGGGGGAAAACTGCTTCTGGAGATCATACTTCTCTAGGAAGTAGCATTATTGATTTGCATAGGCGGTAATGCCTACAAGTCCCAGCCCCTGTGCTAGGCACCATGCACGTATACAACAAAGACAGCCCCTTCCCCAAAGAGCTTCCATCTAAGTAAAGAATATTGCATTTTAAAGGCCCAATACTCATTCAAGTTCCCCCATTTGTGCACACAGTTTTGTATGTGCATGGATCTGTGTGTGCACTATCTGTAATCTGGGTTGGGCTTGTTTTGAAAGGCAGTGTCCCTTTTTTTTCTCGTGAGCGGTAGCAATACATATTAGAGCCCCTAAATAAAGGGCATGATTTTCAGAATTACCTGCAACCTCCTCTGACTTCAAAGTTAAGTGTTAGCATCTCAGTTGCTGAAATCTGGATTTAGGTGCCCCTAACTTCATACACCCAAGTTCGAAAAATGTGATTTATCTTTTTTGCTGCTATGTAATTTATTAAAGGAAGAAATTAACTAAGCAAGGACTTTGTTGTTTTTAATTATTTTCATACAGAGCATATTTTTAAATGTGCGTAATGTGTTTTTCGTGGAATTTTTATCTGCCAGATTTACATAGGACAGTCACTAAATTGCACCTAATAGGAACTGAGCATTGTTGGAATCAGGCATTTGATGAGACTTACTGCATTTTAATTTGATGTTTACAAACTATTTCATGCTAACCGCTCAGAAATTGTGTGATCGGAAGGTGATGTTCTGAGACACTCCACAGGGCAGCTTCTGTTTGCAGATTATTAGCTTAGTCTCTTTTCTAGTTGTTGTTTCTGCCAGGTAGGTTGTCACATATGTCCTATGACATTGTTCCTAAATATTTTTGTGACTACCCAGCAGGTATCCAAATACTCATGAATAACAAACAATCTCCCCACCCTATTACTCAGAATCAAATGAACTTGGCACTTGAATGCCTGAATCAAGGTTCATTGAGTATGTAACCGGTATGAAGTATACCACTGATGCTTTTGCTGTAGCTACCGCGGTACCCGAGGATGAGCCTCTCCCTTAAGAATTTCTCCAGTGAGGCTACAAGTGAAGATACAGGATCCCTGCCCATTACTCAGAAGTGCGTTCCGAATACAAAGTCAATATATATCGTGGCTTTGGAAAACTTGAGATTCCAGTTCTGACTTAACAGGTGCTAATTGTTTTAGTGTTTGTGCCTGAAGATACTGAAATCCTTAATACTGGACTGCACTACAGCGAGAGATTCAGTGAAGCTAGCAAAGACATGAGTTATCTGTGGGGGACAATAACCTGGGGCAATGAAGAGAGGGAAGGAGGTGAAAGTTTCAAAAGCCAAACCTTTGGCTCTGAATAGGTCATTTCAGTTTTGAGGTGCCATTTGAAAGGGAAGAGATTGTTAGAAGTTTAAGGGAAGGCATAGATATGCTGCCTGGATAGGTGGGATAACCCTACTTGTAGTGAGGTGGGGTTTTCCCCCCTCTCTCTTGCTCAATTCCCCGTGGCTAAAGAATGAGTGTCTGATATGATAATGAAAAGAAGGTCCTAATCTTACCCAAATACGTTGACAGTGTTTATGTACCTGTTGGCGTGACCTAGCTCAGAACACATGAGAACATTTAGTGAGATGCCATACCACGGTGATGACAATCCAAGTGGTAACTTGTGATCTGAATCATGCAGGCTAGTAATGATGTATCTTATTGGCATCTTTTATCCCAAATGAACTCCTAAAGCTCTAGTGCTGAGCCCCCACCCTCCTGTTCACTTCAGTAGGAAGGTGAATCCATTCAGGCCTTGCAGGGTTGGGCTCTGGAGTAATTTGTTTCCTGCAATAACGTAATTGAAGGCTGGGACCAAACGGGGCTGTTCTAAAGGCTCATGTTCCACTAGACTGCCCTGGGGCCGCACTTAGTCTATGGTGTTTCCTATTATGATCATATCTTGCACACACAGGTAAAGAAATAGAACGCTCGCTTTAAAGGGACATTTTTGGAAACCCCGCAAGTTCCATGCTTAGCAATATACACCAGTTACTCCTCCTCCTTCAACTCCTTTACAATCAAGCTCATTCCCTCTCCCCCCGCCCCCACCTCACCTAGCAACCAGGGTGTTCTTTGTAATTGTTGACTCCCAGGCTGACGTAAAGCCAAGTAGGTGTTGGCAGCTGGAATGCAGCCCTTTGGCGGGAGTACAAATGTAGCTCTAATATAGCAGAGCAATTCCCCTCCCCCTCGCCCCCCACCGAATTCAATCACACTACTCCGCTGCGGTGATTAGAAGGCTCATCAACTTTGCTGAGATCATTGATGTTTGGGGCGTTTCTGGAGTTCATAGTTAGCTACATAAAAAAAATCTATAGTTTTATTTGTTGCGTTTTTTTGTTCTCTTCAGGTTTAACGCTCTCAGTAATTTCAACTGTCATTAATACTGACCAGTGGGGACCATTGGCTGACTTGGCACTTAGCATCTAAAGGCAGTATGTATAAATAATATCGTCATCATTTATACGTCTTCCTTGCAGTGCCTGCCAGGCTCCCATTAATGCTAATGGGCACTACGAGGGCAGAGTGAAGTTTCTAAAAGCTGCATTTCTGTGCTGGCAAAGCTGATGGGAGCTGCTAGTGCCCAGTCACAGTCTGGCAGTGGCACTTGTTATGCCACTGGGGAGGGGATTACTGCAGTGCAGCCAGGCTGCATGTGACACTAGAGTTAAGGGGCATCCTCCTTTCCAATGCAAACACTTCTCCAGGCCAGAAGAGAGGCTCACACACATCTGCTCTAGGATGAGAAATGGCAGGTGTGGTCCTCCAGGCTGTTACGCTGATTTCACACTAGCATAATGCCACCAAGTTGCTCCTGATTTACACCAACATACCTAGCAGCGGAGTCAGGCCCTTCAAGTCTTCGAGGCTTGAGGCAGAGCTCTGAGGGAGAACAATTTGAAAACCATCTACAGTAAGTAGAACCTCAGTTATGTAAGTTATGAACCCGAATTATGAGATGACCTGGCAACCACACACCTCATTTGGAACTGTACATACGCAGTCAGGCAGAGGTAGAGACCAAAAAAAAAGAAGAAAAAGAAAAACAGTCCTGTGTTAAACTATCAAAAAAAAAAAAGGAGGGAGGGGGGTTAAAAAAAAAGATTTGACACGGTAAGGAAACTGTTTCTGTGCTTGTTTCATTGAATTTAAGATGGCTAAAAGCATCATTTTTCTTCTGCATAGTAAAGTTTCAAAGTCAATGTTCAGTTGTAAACTTATGAAAGAACAACGATAATGTTTTGTTCAGATGACGAACGTTTCAGAGTTAGGAACAGCCTTCGTTCCCGAGGTGTCTGTAACTCTGAAGTTCTACTGTATATTGTATTCTACTGTATATTGCCCCCTCCACCTGCCTCAAATCTGGTTTGTTTGGCCACTCTGCAGGGCTGTCTGAACACAGCCGGCTTTTACACCGCTCAGCGCGCCATGCCCACACCTGGCTGGCATGGAAAGTGCTGATCTACATATGCTAATGGACACCCAAGAGCAGGTGGGCAAAGCACAAGCACTGCCCATGTTTTGCTTTGGAATATCCCCTGGTTTTCTGAGCACCCCGGGCTGGCTGCCCAGGTCCGCTGCACAGTGCCTGGCAGTGGGGCCTTCTGCAAATTCCCAAAAGTCACTTCCAAGGGCACATGACTAGTCAGTGGCAGAGCTGGGCATAGTCTCCAGAACTGTATAAATCGCAATAATGGAAGCTGGGTACCATAAATTGTGCACAGAGGGCCTGATCCAAAGCCTATTGAAGTCAATGGGAGTCTTTCCATTGGCTTCAGTGGTTTTGGATCAGGACAGTCAGGCCTAGTTCTGTTCTCACCTACACCTCTATGAATCAGGTGTGATTCCACCGAAGTCAGTGCAAGAGCAGTGTAAATGGGATCAGAAAGAAGAATTAATGGACACCAGATCTGCGCAGTTTGGTTGGCCTGAATCCTGGCACTGGACATACGTTCTGTGTTTTTCAGTGCCTTCCTGAGGGCGGGGGGTAGAGGAGATAGCTTCTTTCCGTCCGCCTTTTTGCACTGATGAATAAGTACATTTGACACAGAGGGGGCTGGATTTTTATTTCTAGTTTACACATTAGGCAGGAGAGTGAATAGCATCTCCCTCTATGCCTTGTAGACAGTGAAAATCCCAAGTGATGAGCTTGGGTTTTCGACATAACTCCAGAAACAAAGCACCTTTTGCATGCATCTCACATGTCCAGGTGAGTCATCGGCTTTCAAGACAGGCAAGTATTTTAATACTCCTCTCCCACTGAATCCCATTGACTTGTTGTCATGGTGTTGGGCATATCATTTCCAGTTAGACTCCCACTCAGCTGCTATTTCTGTCATACACTTTTCTACACAGGGGATGGCACTTCCGCCTCCAATACCCATTCATCCTGCAGCTACGCCTGGCACCCCTCAGCTTCCTTACTGCATGTTGTGGGGAGGGGATCACAACCTGCTTTGCCCTTCATGTGAGTGGAATGTCTCACCATGAGGGAAGCATGACTCTACAGGCTCCGTGTAGGTGGAGTGCAAAGAAGTGAAATCCACCGTGCCACAACCCGGGATGTGGGTCTGCTGCACAAACCACCTGTGGCTGCTATTCCAGCCTGCAGGGCCGGTGCAAGGAAGTTTCGCGCCTCCCCCCCGAGCCCTGCGGCAGCTCCCCGCCCCCCCCCTCCGCCCTAAGGCCCCCCCGTGGCAGCTCCCCCCCCCGCCCTGAGGCACGCCCCCCTGCGGCAGCTCACCTCCCCAGGGAGCTGTGCGGCAGCTCCCCACCCCAGCTCACCTCCGCTCCGCCTCCTCCCCGAGCACGCCGCCCCTGCTCTAATTCTCCTGCCCTCCCAGGCTTGCGGCTCCAAACAGCTGATTGGCGCTGCAAGCCTGGGAGGCGGAAGAAGTGGAGCGGCAACCGCACGCTCGGGGAGGGGGCGTAGGAACGCTGTTGAAAAAAATTGGGGGCACCGCTTTTTGGCGCCCCCAAAACTTGGCGCCCTAGGCAACCGCCTAGTTTGCCTAAATGGTAGCACCGGCTCTGCCAGCCTGTGTACTAGAGCAGCAGCCACCACTCTCCAGGCCACTTTTGTGGGGTACCGAGGCCAATGAGGATCCTTGGCTCCTCTCCCAAACGAACTTTCCACATTGACCCCAGCTAAGCCAGCATGGAGACCAGCGGCAAGCAGAGATTGCCCAGACACCTTGTCTGGCTGCATAGGGAGCTGGCTCCCAGTCCGGTCCATGGGTGGGGCTTACGTGGAGCACAGGGCCTTGAATTTCAACCTCAGTCATCAAACTACTGATACGCTCCTGACTCTGCCTCCTCTGAGGTGAGAGTTCAGAGGTGCTGAGGTCCGTGAGAGCCGGCTGGATACTCATCACCTTTGAAAATCAGCCACGTATTTCGGTGCCCAATTTAGACATTCACTCTTGACTTACAAGCTTCCTCAAGGCCACCCAGGAAGTCTGTGGCAGAGGTAGGAATGGAATCTGGGTGCCCTGACTCTCAAATCCGACCCTTAACCACAAGACCGGCCTTTCACGCTGCACTGCTGTATAAAAAAAAAAATATAACACAGGAGAAAGTTTAGAGCTGCTGAAACGTGCTGGCTTGATGGTCTTGGATACCAGAGTTCTGTGTCTATCCACAGGAGAGAGGGGTGACATGTAGAGACCGTCCAAGCTTCCCCACAGTGTCCGAACCCCAAGGTGAAGGGGAGAGACTGTAGTTCAATCTGCAGGTCTAAATGAGTCTTGATTTCTCCGCTGAGACTGCCAGCAAGGGAAGGAATCAACATGCCCCTGCTGACTCTCAGCCCCACACTGCAGCACTAAGTAAACGAAAGTGAAACAGGCTACAAATGGAAGAGAAAGTGACTTTCATTTTCCAAGCTCAGAGAAATGGAAAAAAGAACGAAAGACTCTACAGAGGATTTTAAAATATCCTTCCCTTTATTATCATCCAAGCTGTTATTAGTAACCATCACTTCATTTACAACACCTGGAGCAACATTTTCAAACCTGGCTGCCTAAAATTTAGGTTCCTTAATCATTTTGTAGGCACGTAAGTTTAACCTGATGTTCAGCAATGCAGCCCTCCCCCGGCCCCAATACACACTGAACTCAGAAGGAAAAGCTGCTCAGCATTTCTGAAAATAAGGCCACTTAATTTAAGTGCCTAAATACGGATCAAGGTGCCTAACTTTAGGCAGCCAAGTTTGAAAGCTTCCCCATGTTATTTAAAAAGAAGAACAGGAGTACTTGTGGCACCTTAGAGACTAACAAATTTATTAGAGCATAAGCTTTCGTGGACTACAGCCCACTTCTTCGGATGCATCCGAAGAAGTGGGCTGTAGTCCACGAAAGCTTATGCTCTAATAAATTTGTTAGTCTCTAAGGTGCCACAAGTACTCCTGTTCTTCTTTTTGCGGATACAGACTAACACGGCTGTTACTCTGAAACCATGTTATTTAAGTTCATCGTGTCTCTTCAAGTACTACACGGCTAAGGGTACATTTCTGAATAGAACTAATTGTAGCCGGGTGATGCATTCAATTGTGTATTTATTTTAAGGCTATGACTGTCTTCAGGGTAGTTCCTGTGAGTGATTATGCATGAATATGTGCAGCAGCTACAAGGCTGAGCACTGCTGCCATGGTTGTCGTGCACATGGCCGCAGATTTCCAAAGGCGTTTAGTCACCTAAAATTGCAGATTGGCGCCTAGTGGGAAATCAGTAAGAGTTAGGTGCCTACGCTGCTTAGGTGCTTCTGAAAATCCCACTGGGCCCCAATCTGCATCTTTAGGTACCTAAATGCTTCATAAAATCTGGCCCATGTTGGCTGCCCTCCAGTGCACATGCACATTACGAGCACAGCATGAACATCAATGAAGTTGCACCTGTTTATACCAGCTCTGAATTTCATCCAAAGGGCCGAATTTTTCTTGCTGGGACAGTGTGCTATCCTGAGGGATACATACAATATGTAAAGACAACTGGCAACTGACCAGATGTCATAAACTTGGCTATGAAAGGCTTCCAGCACAGTAGTTTGCCGGTGTGCAACTCAAATAGAAGGGCATTGATTGGGCAGCATGCGTGGAGGGACCTGCGGGAGAATACCTTGGCAACTTCAGGGGTGCAGCACAATTCCTCTTGCCTTCAGAATCCATCAGTTACAGTATGTACCGCTCGCCCCAGTTCATGGACCCAACTTTCCATCCATCCATCTCATGTTTAATAGCCTTTGCTACAAAAGAAAAACAGATGGGTGAAATTTGCACCGCATGGACAGTAGCTTTCCTGACAGTCTCCATCCTGAGAAACAGTGATACCCTATAGTTGTAAGCTCAAGGTCTCTTTTCATGTGCGGCCAACATAGCTAATTAGAGGAAATGTATTTGTTTTGGGGGTGCGGTGGGTGTCATTTTTGTTTGTTTAGCTCTGGTACCAGTACCACTAGTTTTACTGTTGCTAAGGTAACGACGAGTGGTTGCAAAACAAAAACAACCCAGAGTCTTAATGTCAATTAATGTAACCAGACATATTTCCTCAAATAAGAACCATATGTTGGAGTTAACATCTTTTATTTGTTGCTTGTGGTTTCCTAGATGGCAAACTACCATGCTATACTCCTTTACTATCGAAGCAGTTTACGAAACATTCATATTTTAAAACATTAACGAACAAAGACTGCTCATTTGGGATTCAGGCTCACCCACAAAGCAGAGAATTCCTGAGAGCTGCTCCTCGGAGCCGTGCTATAGAGGCAAGTTAAAGGGGAGACTGTCAAATTAAAAATTACACTGCGCTCTAAATATTTTACCTAAGATGACTGTAACACGTCTCTTTTGTCCAGCTTGTTTACACTGGGCATTCAATACCCCCCGGGCATATTGTCAGTTTCCTTGTCTCCCCCTATAGTCAGTTCAAGGCCCAAGGGAAAGTATTCAGAAATGCCTAAATGACTTTGACTTTCAATGAGACTTCGGCTCACCAATGGCTAAGGTCCAGTCCTCAGAGGCATTTAGGTACCTAACTTCCAGTGGAACCTATCCTTGTAACAAACCCCGATGCCAACTCTGTCCACATATCTATTCAAGTGACATCATCATAGGACCTAATCACATCAGCCATACCATCAGGGGCTCGTTCACCTGCACATCTACCAATGTGATATATGCCATCATGTGCCAGCAATGCCCCTCTGCCATGTACATTGGCCAAACCGGACAGTCTCTATGCAAAAGAATTAATGGACACAAATCTGACATCAGGAATCAAAATACTCAAAAACCAGTGGGAGAACACTTTAACCTGTCTGGTCATTCAGTGACAGACCTGCGGGTGGCTATATTACAACAGAAAAACTTCAAAAACAGACTCCAACGAGAGACTGCTGAGCTAGAATTGATATGCAAACTAGACACAATCAACTCCGGTTTGAATAAGGACTGGGAATGGCTGAGCCATTACAAACATTGATTCTATCTCCCCTTGTAAGTATGCTCACACTTCTTATCAAACTGTCTGTACTGGGCTATCTTGATTATCACTTCAAAAGTTTTTTTTCTCTTAATTAATTGGCCTCTCAGAGTTGGTAAGACAACTCCCACCTGTTTATGCTCTCTGTATGTGTGTATATATATCTCCTCAATATATGTTCCATTCTATATGCATCCGAAGAAGTGGGCTGTAGTCCACGAAAGCTTATGCTCTAATAAATTTGTTAGTCTCTAAGGTGCCACAAGTACTCCTGTTCTTCTTTTTGCGGATACAGACTAACACGGCTGCTACTCTGAAACCAGTGGAACCAATGGGAGTTAGATACCTAAATATTTTAGAGGATCTGGGACTTGTCACTTTTGAAAATGGGATTTCAGCTCCTAAATCACCTAGGTGTTTTTGAAAACATTACCCCTTCTCTAAATATAAAAGTTGACTGAATGTAACTGAGCAGATGTAGTTAAATTGGTACAAGTCACTTGTGTAACTATTCTTGGTTTGCAAAGTGCCTTATATTGATTTAGTTTATGTCAGTTCCTTATCAACTTTGGCCAAATCAGTGTAAGGCCCTTTTTAGAAGTGTTCACACAAAAGGGCTGAAATGATCTAACTAAATTGGTTTCTAGACTTTGTGTGTAGACAAGGAGTTAAGCTGTTTCCTAGCTTACTTGTCTGGGGCTTTGATACAGCAACACGGGAGGAAAAAAACATTTTAAAAAAATAAGAAAATTGGTTTGTAAAAATCCCAAAAATGAGTAGAGGAACTTAGAAGCAGATGTCGTGTCTGAAACTACTTTTAACAAATTTTTTAAAACTGACTAGTTTTGAAGTTGGTAATATCCTTTTAAAGAGCGGACGACAACAGTCATTTGAAGCCTGGGTATGACCACACTAGAGCGGGAGGGTGTAAATTCCAGCTCAAGGAAACATACCCGCTAGCACTAGCGCGTCGAAAGTAGACGTGTAGCCAGAGTGGCAAGTAACCCCAAGTATGCACCCACCCAAGGGGCTAGCGGTGTACTCCAGCAGCTAGATTTTCCTACCACTTGCACCACCGTTGCTATATTTTTATTATAGGAATTTACATCTTCCAGCTCCAGTTTAGACATACCAAAAAGCCATAACATTTAGGGTAAGTCCCTTAACATTATTTGATCAGTCTTACACAGAGCCACTGCAGTAGTTAATGGTTAAACAGTACTTCTTTGATCAATGCTGTCTTGCAGACTTAGCTTTCCTGGGCGTTTCTCGCTTCACCAGTATGAGGCCAGAAACATGGGGTTTTATGCTTAGCAGTTCATATCCACTGGGCAAGATTTTCACATCCTGACCTCCCTGTTGGTGAGTGCAATTAGGTTATTTCGATACATTCAAATTGTAGGACTGAGATGTCTTGAACCCCCAAATAAATGCCAGCTCATATGCACCATGTCTTATGTATGGCTCCAAAGGAGTGGTCCCTTTAAAGCCAGTCACTGTTGAGACAGCACAATCTGTAGTGCAGACACAGCTTTCATGGGAAAGCAGGCTGCTCAGGTGGAATTTTTCCTTCAAATTATCTGACAAGTTGAGCCCTTTTCCCATTCACCAGCCGTTTCTGTCCTGATCTGGTTCCTGCCAATGAATTCAGCAAATAGTTTATATGCGTCTTTTAAAAGTCAAGGCAAACAAATGGGCTCTCTAACATCCTCTCCGCCATCCCTTTCCAGGCTCTGTTGCCATCAGTCTAGACTCTGTTGCCATCAGTCTAGTTTGTCACAGGGGTGAAGTGAAAAGGGCAGCACTGCTCACACTGTACCCTGCATCTGTAAGAAATGTATTGTCTCTCACAGTACAATACATGAACGTGAGCTGCAGGTAAAGCACTTTGGTGGCAGGCCTGGGGATTCTCCACCCTGGAACCCAGCCTTCCTGCAACACAAATGCTCTGCCTTTGAGGAGACCTCAGGTCCATGTGTAAAGCTCTATGGAAAAGGCCAGCAAGGCTTTCCCACAGTAAATGCAATCCACTGCCTGATCTGCACCACTGGCCCAGGGAGCACCGAGTGAGCCAACAATGGGAACAACCTGCCTCTGTTACTACAGCTATGGGCTTGTTAGTAATACCTAATATAGACAAGGTGGAGGGAATGGATTGATTTACATGGAGTGGAATACACCATGAAATCCTCTCATGCTGAACCTGATCCTGCAAGATGCTGAGGACCTGCCCTTAGGGTGACCAGATGTCCCGATTTTGTAGGGATAGTCCCAATTTTGGGGTCTTTTTCTTATATAGGCTCCTATTACCCCCCCCCCCCCCCCCCAATCCCAATTTTTCACATTTGCTCTCTGGTCACTCTGCCTGTCCTCAACTCACACTGATGTCGATGGGAATGGAGGACTCTTGGCAGCTTGCCCAGTCAGGCCCACTGAGAGGCAAACTGCGCTCACCTACTCACTTGCAGCAGGCAAACATTTGATGCAGTTTGGGTCTGAACCTATACCACTGAGGTCAGTGGGATTATGAAATTGATTCCAGTGGGTTCAGGGAGACAGTGAGGTCCCAAACATGCAGTGTGTACTTGAGCGAAACTTTCATTGATGTTAATGGCAGATTTGTGTATGTAAGTCCTGCATAATTGACTTCAAGGGCCTGATTGACAGACGGGCTGATTACCCAGAGTTCCAGGTGAAGTCAACAGAAGTTACAGGTGCTCAGCATCTCTGCAGCTTATGATCTGTTGCTTCAACTGATCTAAATAAATAAAATTCAATAATCAAAAGGCATACGTCTTATCAACTCAAAAATCTGTATTTTCCTTAGATACTTGACACTGAAATGTTAGCATAATTTCACAGGAAAGCTCTCATTAAAATGCCTCTCTTTATTTGTGTAGTAATAGACATCGACTGCAGCGACTTGATTTAGCTATAAACATTACAAAGTCTATGCCTGAACTTGCCATTTTTTTAAGGGAGGCTGCACTCAAGCACAATGTTTGCTTTCTGATTTTGAGGCAAAACTTGGTGATAAAGTGATTGGCCTTGAAATAGAATCAGCAAGTTGGGTGTGGTAGAGTCTGCATAAAATCAGAATGTTTCTGCAATCTGAACATCAGATTATTCATGAAAGCACTTGTGGCTTGATCCAAAGCCTATTGAAGTCAAAGGCAGTCTTCCTATTTATTGCCTTCAGTGAGCTTGTGGTTTAGGCCCCTGGCCAGCAAAAAGATTTATACAATCACACTGAAGATTATTCCTATGGAATTCACTGCAAAAAATCATAGACAAATTCTATTTCAATGGGGTTGTACTGGGCATGAACCAAGCCAGAATTTAATCCTGCAGTTTAATGTTAAAGGAACAGAATATGTTATGACCCATTATAATAGCTTAGAAGCTATAGTGATGCATTTACTAGATACCATGAATGGATGGATTGGATAAAAGTTCATGCTAAAAAAGAGGCAATCAAGTCACATGCTACAGAATGAAATCTGATTACTCAGGAAAGAACGACTTCTGCTATATGTACAGCATTGCACAATTGACCAGGTGCATTATAGGTAGGGCGTAGGGAAGGAGGCTTTCCTGAAAGTATATCATATTGGCCATCAGTGTGCCAGATACAGGAGTTTGGAGCTCATGGACCCATAGTGTGATGTTGCATGGCAAATCCTAAATTCCTTCCACTGGGGTGGCTGGGCTGCTTTTGATGCCTGTGTGCAATTCCCATCAGACTCAAGCCGCGTTTGCACATACACTGAGTGCAAACTGTGCCTTGTAATGTAAACTAGAATGAAATTCAGATATTCACTGAATGTGAATAGGTTAAAAATGCGTGAGGACAGCGTGAATACTATTCTGTGCTACCATCTGTAGGTCAATATGGTTTTGAATGCGTTCTATCTGATGCACATAAAGAGTTAACATTCCAACCGGCGTAGCTGCAGTGCACTGTCTGAATAACGTCTTGGGTGAAGAGAATGCTTCACTTAACTCTAGCTTCCCAAACCATCTCCCCGTATATTAATAAATGCCACTGACATAAATAGAGACAGCACAGCATGCAACTGCATGGGATGGAAGGAGACAATTAGGCACCATGATGCACCCCATGCTATTTGCAGCTTTGCTCAAATAACTTTATCTGAAAAATAACATCAAGAGCTAGACATACCCTGTGGTTTCATGGGAGATTTTTTTTGAGCCTGGGGGATTCCAGGACTTGTAGTCAGCCCCAGCTTTGAACACTGACAAGGAACACCCACAATGTTGAGTTGAGTTGCCAAACTCTGGGAGTTTAGAAGCTTGAAAATCAAATATGTAAAATCCTGCTGCAATAACTTGAAAATTAAAAACAATTTCTTACTAGCAGTAAACTAGTTTTCATTAATATCAGCCTGAAGAGATGATTCGGGACTTTCTTTCCTCCTTTGTGTGGAATTCAAAAGAAAAGCAAGATTTTGAAAAGCTTGTAAAACAGGATCTTGTTTTCCTTGGGATTTCCATCAGTGCCTGCTTCTTATTCCTCATTGGAGTCATCACCCTCCCTTTATGGCATTATAATTGTTTTGACACTGTGTCACTGACAGAGAATTATAACGGGAAGGGAGGAAGAAACTGCAGGGGCAGATGAAGTTCTGTGGGAAAACAATCTTGTTTTCATGCAAATTTCCCTAGTCATAAAACAGGTGGAGACAGGTTCCGAAAATAGCTTCTGTATCATCTAACTGGCTTTTAAAATCAAAGTTTGTTCTTCAGCCCCTGATACATCCCATATGTGGAGGAGAGGGAGCGAGAAGTTGTGCTACATCAGCTTTGCACCACTGGAGGGAATTCCCTTACACCCAGGGAATCCCTGATTGCCCCCTCTGGAGGGCTTTCTGGCTGCTTTGAACTGCCTGAGCAATGCAAATAGGCCAGAATGCCTGGTCAAGGTCCTAGCCAATTTCCTTTGACTTTGTGTGTGGCACCCAGCTACATCACATTAGGTGCTAAGTAAAGCGACGTGCAGGACAGACACAGACAGGCTACCATCCTCCTTCATTCCTCTAACAAAGGAGAAACACTCCGGGTTTGTATAGGCAGATGTGTGCACTAAGCTTTGTTAATTTGTCAAACACATAGGGTGGTCCCCTCCTCTAAATCTCTGGGTGTATTTACCTCTCTATCAAGCTCCAGTTAATACTGTTCAAACTGGGGCTAAATAGGTGAGGAGTTAGGCAATTGGAGAATGGGACACAGCAAAGTCATGGCATTTCTGTCCCACCAGAGGCATGCTGTGATCTTACTGCAGTGGGAGGAAGTGGGTCTATACAAGCAGGCACCAGGCAGATGAATTCAGCCTGCCAGGTTCGAGGCCCCTCATCCAATTACTGACTGTTCCGCCAAAAACACAGTCCCGCAGGCAGTTGCTGAGTTTAATTCCCAAACAAGTCCCATTACTGTACTGAGGCAATGAGGGCTAGTGCATGGAGTGAGGGGCTGTAAAAAGAAATATTGACTTCTAATCTTGGCTCTGCTACTGACTCAGTGTAAGACTCTGGGCAAGTCACACACCTCTGCCTCAGTTTCTTCACCTGTACAGTGGGGAGAGTAATCCTTCCTTACTCCCATTCTTCACAGAGCTGGTACGTGAACTAACTTTGTTAAAGTCTCGTTGAAAACAAAGGCCTGACTCACAACTGTGTTTACTCCAGTTTTACACTGGTGTAAATCAATGGAGTAACAGCAATACAAAATGGAGGAATGCAGTGTAAGTCAATGGAGTTACCTGATGTTAAAAGGAAGTGAGGCAGTGGTGAATCAGGCCCCTGCGGTACTTAAAGCGCTAAATATTACTTATTTAAATATTTTTATTTACATTTCCTTTGCTCCTTTTCCTAGCTAACAGGGCAGTAGGGTGACCAGATGTCCTGATTTTATAGGGCCAGTCCCTTTATTCATGGCTTTGTCTTATCTAGGCGCCTATTACCCCCCACCCCGTCCCGATTTTTCACACTTGCTATCTAGTCACCCTACAGGGCAGGAACAGAAGCATTGTTAAACAACAAACTGGTGACATCGCAATGAGCTTTTCTGTTAGATTATAAAAGAGTTGAACAAGAAGATGTCTCTATGCCATGAAGTGCTCAGTGTTGCAGTAGGCACAGCAGTATCTCCCTTACAGAGCCTAATAATCCTTTATGCATACAGGGCTTGTTCCGGAGCCAGCACAGCTCAGCACAGCTCAGAGTGGGAGGACCAAAGCTAACCCAAAGCTGCCTTTGTTGACTCCTAAGCCTGGAGCTGATGGGCACAGGCGCCAACTTTCCTTGGCCCCGCCCCGACTCCGCTCCCTCCTTGCCCCTATTGGCTTGCTCCCCAAATCCCCTCCCCGCCTCTTCCTCGAGCGTGCCGTGTTCCTCCTCCTCCCCCTCCCTCCCAGCGCTTGCCGCACGAAACAGCTGTTTTGCGGCACAAGCGCTGGGCGCGAAGGGGGAGAAGCAGGGCGGGCTCAGGGGAGGAGGCGGAGCGGAGGTGGAAGTGAGCTGGGGCGGGGTGGGGAGCTGCCGGTGGGTGCAGAGCACCCACCAATTTTTCCCCGTGGTGCTCCAGCCCCGGAGCACCCACAGAGTTGGCACCTATGCTGATAGGTGAAGGGCTGGTGCCTGAAGATGCTTATGTTCGGGTGCCCATAGCCCACGAGCCCTACTGGCAGCCAGAGATCAGCTGGATGCTGATGCACCATGTCCCCGTTTCTTCTTGGCCACACCTATCTCTGAAGGGATGACACAGGAGTCACTATTGCAGCTATATTCCACTCAAAGAGTTCCTCAGGGGGCTGGATCTGCCAGAGAGTCACAAAGCAGCTTTAGCATGTCCAGGGACCTGGCCCACATTAGTCGCTTCACATAGAACCTAAAAGAAATCTCCACGTATGCACCCCAGTCTGTCCTAGTTGCTCACACATCCTCTAATTATCTGTGATCTCTTCCAGCAGTGTGGGGTTAGCCATCCTTTTTTCCATTCCGTGATCGCTGCTACTGTGACACTGACCCAATCTGTTGCTATGCACCTTCGTGCCTCCAAAAGAGTGACTCCTAAAACCTAACTAGTGTAGCTAGTCCAGTGTCCTAGGAGTCACATGAGCTGCCTTTGTGGTCCCTGCACGTAGTAAGGAAACCCATCACAAGAGGAGGCTTTTTGTGACAGACACACAGGACAGGAGTTTTCTGTTGATGTCAATTGTACAGTTACTATTTCTTATCAGACTGAACGTGTCAAGTCAAACCAAGAGGGTTACTCTCTATCCCCTAGAGGGATGGACTGAGTAAAACAGGGATTCAAGGGAAGCCTGAACAAGGTCTAAGCTAGTTGGCTTTATTTTTTTAACAGATTTGCTACTCTTCTCCCACTGAAGCATTGGGACAGGCTGCACCTCAACCCTCCTCAAAATCTGGATGAAAGCCCTGCTTGGCAAAGTCATCTCTCTAGGTTTCAGCAGCAGGTACAAGTGAACCAGCTTAGCTGCAATGTAGCTGAGAACCCATTGTGTTCCGTAACATTTCAGAGACTGTGGTTTAAATCTGCTGAAACTTCAGTGAGGTGGATGGTAGCAGAGAAGGAAGCAGAGCTGTAGATGGGGATGGAGTAAACCAAAAGAAAGAAGCTGTTTTGGCACAACTCATCCTAATTACTTTGACATAAGCAAGCAATAGGTCATATATTACTTAGATATCTTCCTCTAGTCATTTAGCCAGCAGCATGGCTATGATATGGAACAGCAAAAATCAGGGAATTCAAAGTCAGTAGTGACATCAGCCTTAATTGTTCTCTTAGAAGCTGGGTACAACAGCTGAAGAGAAGCCTCAGCTTTGAATCTTCTGCTATTTGCAAGTTTGTTTGCCGGCTGTAGGGCCAGTTCCTCAGCTGGTGCAAATTGGCTCAGCTCCACTGAAGTCATTTGAGGATTGAAGTCAATGGAGTGATGCCAATTGCCATTGGCTGAGGATCTGGCTCTGTTGTCCTTTAAATGCACTGTACAGTGTTGGGTTTTTTACCATGTGACCTTCATACAAAACAGCATAGAAGTAAATGAGAAACTAAAGCAAAAGGCTTTATCTGGGGATAAAGTTTGAAGAATGACTCGGACTGATGGCTCAGACAGAGGCAGGGTGCTCCAGACAGGTGGGGCAGCATATGGGAAAAGCAATCCCTCCACCTCCACAGTAGACTGTCATGGCAGGGGACAAGACAGACAGCCCAGGCTGCCAGGGTGGCATAGTGGGAAGAGCAGTCATTTTATGTTTAATTTTCTATTTTGCCTAGTGAAATAACAGGGAAAGTCATCAAATGTACAGAGCAGGGAGAACTATATGGGTCAGGGCCGGGTGATGAGATATAGTGCCAACAATTCAAACCATTCCTAGATCATTGGCGACCAAAAGCCATTACCATGGGAGGACTGTTAAATGACCTATTGCTTTTACACCACCAAGAGTGTGTGTGACACTTTGTAGACCTGTCAGGGTTTGTCCACACTAATCTGTTAACAAGCATAATGTTAAACATGTTAGCACGCAAGGTAGCCAAAGACTGTCATGTTTAAAACCATGACAGCTGATCATGGTCATTAATGTAACAGGATGGCATTTCCCAGTGCATACAAGCTCAAAGATGACAAGTTATATGCCCCAAAGACCTTACAATCCCAGTAGAGACAGTGACAAAGAAGGAAGGAGAAGGGGGAAAGGGAAGTGCAAATGAGTGAATGGTTTTGACAGGCATAATAGACATCTACATTGGACACTTCTTTTGATTTTTGTTTGTTAATAGACCCCAGCTATTTGCAAGGGAAGTAAAGATTTATAGGCTTTGTGATGTATCACATATAGACTATCTGAAATGAATTAGTATGACTAGTCCAATTCCTAGTGAATAAGAGGTCATGTTAGCAAAACCACCCCACAATAGGTGACAGGCCCAGCAGAGAGGCCACGGACTTTAGAGCGTGTTTTTTCTACGGCAGGGCTGAGGTCGAGAAATGAGGGGTAGGGTGGTGGACCAAACCTCAGTATTGATGCAAAATGGTTAATATAATTATAATTTATTTTATTTTGGGCTGTCACAAATTTGCCTTTCCCTTTATGGAATTGTAGGAGATATTGAGGACTACTTTCATACACATGGTGCTTGGAGGATATTAGCTCATATGTTTACATCTTTGGTTATTTGTTTTATTAAATGAAACATTCAAGCAAATTAAAGAAACTCCTAGGAAAACTCTGCTTTCTCCCAATAAGTGACAGGCATGAAAAGCTTTGAGGAGAATACCTCTTTCTTGGCCATCAAGCTGTACTTATCACCCCAGGTCCAATTGTACCGATGTTGGATTGCAGCTTTGTAACTTTAATTTTGCTTTAATATTCTATATTGTTTCATTTTATATTATGTTAGAAAGATCTAGCTAAATGTTAATGTGGTGATTTTGCCGTACATGGCGTGTTCGGTAGGAGTTTTAACTGCCAGTTGTGGAGCAAGCTTCTGCAGATTGGAAGCTGTTTGGTTAAATGGCAATCAGTGAACAGGACTGTCTTCTTAAAGAGTAGGGCACCTCCCCCTTGCTACCCTCCCTGTGGAAAAACTCTTTTTCTCGGAAATAACGGTGATGCGTAGCACCAGGTTTATCAAGGCCACAAGAGCTGGGCTAGGAACCTCTTGTCATCCCTTCTCTCCCCCTTCTCTGTTCATAAGAAAAACCTCAGCTTTAAAACCACACAAAGAAGTCTAGAAATAGTCTTAGAAGCGATTTGGTGTGCTTATAAACTAAAGCCCTCATTTAAGGAAAATATGCATAGTTGGGAAACCTTTTGCTTACTTCTAATCTCATGTTTCCACTTAAAGGTGAAAATTTTGTTTATTCCTTAACAGTTTAAGATGATCTAAACTCCTTTTATAATGTTCATTTATACATGGTTTGTATCTAAATGCAAACATCTAATCTAATAACTTCCTAATGCCACTGGTGTGTGACTAGTGGGATGTTTTATGCACCAATATGGGATCAAATGACCTTGCTATAACTGGTTACTACTATAATAAGTCATTTGAGTATAAAATATGTATATCAATTGGGGAATTAATCAGGTAGCTGGCAATGCTTAAGCAACTTCCTTACCAGACTTGAAGACAAGAACTACCTCTGCTAGGATCATTAAGAAAAACAGACATTTTCTTCTTTGAGGACTACTTAAGTTTAAAAACTCTCTTTAAGAATCATTTTAAGATTAAAAAGACTATTTTAAAGCTGAAAGACTTATTACATTTGGAGTCATTTGAAATAGAAATTCAGTTCCTGTTGAACCCTGATGAACCTTAAAGGTGTTTATCAGAAAATGAACCCAGTAAAAGAAAGAGTAAAGATTTTAACTTTAAAAATGCTCTGGGAATTTCCCACCACAAAGACAAAAGCAATATGACTCTGAAGTTGAAGAAGAATTACACCCCTGCTGTATATGCATTTGTGGATTGCACATTCATGCTACTGAGAACATCCCGTGGCGGCGTAGAGCCAAAGAATGGGTGACAGCAGCTGATATTTGGATCCTGCCAAGCCTCTGAAAGAGGTATGCCTTCACCTTCCACCTTCAGAGAGACTCTGGAAGCAGGAGAGATAAATCTTTGAGCTGAGACACTGTCACCTCAGCCAAACACATAGACAGCAGCTGTTTCATTTGAGTAACTCTTGAATGATTTAAGTAGCTAAGTTAAATACTTCTTTCATCATCTACACAGTTATTACTTCCCTCTGCCCATTTGTAAATGATTTGTTATTCATGATAAACCAAATAGGATTCACCAAACCCTTAAATTAAATTCCTTTACCCATCTATAAATCTGTGTGTTATCTATGATACTATAAGACAGGACTCACTACTGACAGGGGGAACAATATACTTTGGTCTTAACTTACCTAGAGAAGAATGTCCCCACTAGGGAGACCTATAGAAGAGCTTTGACTGAAGTAACCATTGTTTACTGCTTGCTTCTGTTCTAGTTTTTTGGGGGGAGTGTCTCTTTTTTGTTCTTTGTTAATGAATATTCATAATTGTGTATTTTGCTGGTCTTTGCTCATGGATAAGCAGGGCAAGAACCTCATGTGACTAAAATAGTGGTGGGGGGAGATCACATGATTGGACTGGCATGGACAGAGACAATTACTAAGAGTTGGCATCTACTGTTTCTCGTTTCTCGAGTCTAAGCTATACATTTGTAGTATGTTTGGGGATAAAATTACTTGGCACTTGACACCTTAATACATCCTTTCTACCCCAGATGGGGAAACTTTCACTATATCTGTCAATGCTGCACCTGATGCTCCGCTGTCCTTCCCCTTTCGCAGCCATTGACACTCCTGCAAAGTATGTCCTAAGTGGGTGTAAATGTCTATGAAGTCAGAAAGGTAGGCCATAAGCTCTCCAGAACAGGGACAGCTCTTCATGTTTGTTTGTGCAGAGCCTAGCACAATGGAGCAGCAATTCTGACTGCAGCCTCTGCACACTGCTGTAATACAAATAAACAAAAACATTGCAAGACAGTGTAGGATCTGGTCCACAGAGTATTACTGACCTCTATAATGGCTTGTTCCTGATGGTCTAACTCAGCTTTTTCTCTGAAAGAGCTGGATTTGAACTTCTCCAGAGATCAGGCCAGTCTCCGCTTTAGCATCAGATTGGCTGATGCAGAGGAACCTGCAAACAAACAAGACCTGAATTATTTACAGTTACTCTTCACCATTCCCCTCCCCCTAACCTGGTTGATGTAGCTGTAGGACAAAGTGCATATGCACTTGATTTACTTCCAGAGCATGAAGAGAGTGTGAAACGGGTTCCTGAAATCTCTCTTTCCTCTAATGACATTTGATAATGGTTGGGGGTCAAAGGTTTCCAGCAATAACATAGTCTCAGCCCAGACACATGAATGGGAGACATGAGCCGTCTTAGAATTTTGTCCTGGGGATGTGAAATTGCTCTTCTCAGTTCTGAGCTCAGAAATGAAAGTCTTTGAATAGTGTGGTCTGACTGTCTTCTGCTTCATGTTACATTCTGTAATTACACAGAACTCAAACCACTTTTGAAAACACTCTTGGGTTTGGGTCTGTATGTACCAGTTGTGTTAGTACATTTCTTACCATGTCATGTTCCAGCTTTTGGTCTAGCCAACTCAATGCAGTAGTATTTCAGTCTGTTAATCTAATCAGAGTTTGCGTATTTGATGGGCAGTCTGTGCTAATCCCATTCAGTCCCTTTAGAGGCCATGGCTCACCTCACAGTTACCTGTACATGCCTTTATCCTTTTGGTTTTATAGGAGATATTTTTCAGCCCTGAGGCTAAGTCTCCCTATTTCTGGGTGCTGTTTTTGTCTGTGTTATCTGTGCCTCAAAACTGAATTAGCATGTACATCTGAGAATCCTACCTCCAACAAGCTCAATCAAGTTCTTAACGGTGACAGCAGTCAGATATGCAAGCATGAAAATAGGGAGACAACTGTCCCTGCCTAAGCAAAAAGGCTGGCTGGAAGCATTGCCTGCAAAGCATGGTACCTACTGCAAAAATAGATCTAATTAGTGTGTCCTCACTGTTCCTGGTCCCTTTAGGGGAGTCTTTTCTCCTGATCACCTGGTCCAGGGACCCCAGTGAAATGGCAAAAATCAAAGCAAAGAATGCTGCTACCATATGCCCCTAGCTGGGCTGGGGGCAGGAGACAATCAAAGAGTTGATGACTTTTGCTCTCCTGTATAGAATGGAAATTCATCCCCTAAAATAATCACCAAAGCTCACTGGGGACCATGCCATAAAAGGAAGCCCCACATGGTGAGGTTACACTGGGTGAGACAACAGGGTAGAGAGCAGTGTTTGCCCTCACAAACCCCCAGGAGGAGTCCTTCTATTCTCCTAGCTAATAACTCTAAAGCCAGCATTCATGGTCACATCCTGCTTTCACCCACACCCACGTGAATGCAGTGTCACTCCATTGAAGCCAAAACCTTGATAGTGAAAGGCAGCGCTACCCTGTGCTGCACTCTGTTTCTGGGCAGCTGTGAACCAGGGAGCTGCACCTGGCTCCCTCTGCTCCCGTGCACGCGCTCTGCCTGACTGGAACTTGGATGGAGCACAGGATCAAGCCCAGTGCAAGTAGGGATGTCAGAATCTGGCCCACTGAGGCAATATTGAGTGCTAAAAGGATCTCGTCCCTGGGCCTGAGAATCACTGGCAGTGGAGTCTGCTTTCCCTGCTCTAGTCTATTTCAGAAACGTTGCCAGAGGTTAAGATGAAATTATTCTTAGTATACCAGTGATTCCCAAATCCAGGTATTCATAGGCACCGCTAGTTCCCTACTCCCCAATTTCCCTCCAACCCCTGCAGGGTCCTGAGTCTATTCTCATCCACACTCTCATTCTGGAGACATTTTTGTCAACCCAGTGAGACTCTGTTACCAGGCTCTATTATTTTAGTTGGTTTTGTTGATTTAGTAGCAAAAAATTAAATGTTCCTGACTGATAGGGGACATACCATTTATATTTGCAGTGAGGTTGTGGTGAACCTAACAAGCACTCTCCACAGGGTTCCCAGCCCCAAGAATGGTGAGTAATATTACACTAATTGCCATGCTGGCAGCTTGCCTGCCTGGCACAGCTAAAACATACTCTGTCATGCTCCCTACGTGGCCAGTAGCATTCTGTACTTCTCTCCGAGTCTCCCGCATGGAACAGGTTCTACCAAGATCGCTTGGAGGCACACTCAGTCCTAGCAACAAAGCTGATATGTCTCTGGCCTTGATGGCCTACAGGAAGCAGCGAAATGTGACATTTATTTAGAACACATATTACGAAAGGCTACCTCATCTGGGATGAGTCCTGCGTGCTGGGAGGCTGCCCAGTTCCCTGAGGAATTCTGCACAAATGCTACATGTAGTAGGACAGCTGAGATAGGGAGAGCCACAGATCACACAGTTGGCACTCTGAGCTTCAGAATTGCCATAAATGGCACCCCCTGCTTAGCTGTTACTCCATCTTTTATCCCAAGCCCCCTAAGCCCTGTTCTACTCCCTGAAGGACATCTGTAACTCCCACAGAAGTCTGAGCCCCTGAGGTCACGTCCAGTTTTAAAGTTCTGTCTAAATTTTTACCTAGAAATTCATAACAGGGTTTTAAGTCAGTGAGAAAATCTGCTTGGTTTTAGACCAAAGCTCTCTGTTGAGGTAGCTCTGAGGCAGGATGTCTTAATAGGCACACAAATTATCTCGTTCCTGTGGAAATGACCACCACAGATCCAGGTATCAGGTTTGGTGCCACAGACAGGCTGATCTAAGGGCTATAGCTGCTATATGCTTGCGTAAGACCCCAGACCATCAGGGACTGGTTGTTCCAATAACAAAGCTTCTGTTCTGCCTGCTCTCTCAGTACCCTGCTCTGCTCTAGTCATTAACCGTTTTACACGTGGTCCCATGTCACAGGACAGCCAAAGAGCTTTTCCTCTCAATTCCCATGCCTACTACTAGCCGTGCACTCCTTGCACGTTAGCTTGTGTAGATACATCCTACCAGCTTCAACACACTTGGTAGCCTGTGGGGGAAGGAGGCTGGTGTAATAAGTAGGTGGGTGCTGGACGGGTCTGGTCACAGATTGGGGAGGAGCCCTACATTTCTTATTTCTTAAAGGACTCTACCAAAACTAGAGCTGATGCTGACCAGAACATAAAAGCTGGATGAAATGCCTTTCTTTCCCCACTCTTTTCCACACCCCACTGCCACAATCCCCAAGAGACGGGGCTGTCCATTTCTAATTGGATTTTTCGTTAAGCATTGGCAGGGCTATTATTTTCTTTGTCTCTCTTTCCACCACCCTCCTTCCCTCTCTTACACCAACTCTTTTGCCAGAGGAAGGATTAGTAGATCATCAAAACAAACAGGGAAGGGCATCAGGAGCTGCCCAGCTTGAGAGACGATGCCGTACTGCACTGAACAGCTTTTATTTGTGCAGCACGTCACACTCAGAAAAGCGGAGATGAGTTTGCATGATGTGAGAGCGCAGCTACAGAACTTTATTCTTCCAACTGTGTAAAAGAGCCTGTGTGTGTCCGATTGCTTTGCAATACTTCCACCTACAGAATAAAACATAGAATGACAAGGGTGAGCTATATGCAGTGTTGGTGTAGCCGTGTGGATCCCAGGATATCAGAGCCACAAGGATGGTAAGGTAATATCTTTTATTGGACGACTTCTGTTGGTGAGAGAGACAAGCTTTCAAGCTTACTCAGAGCTCTTTTCCAGGTGAGCTATAAACACAGGCCTGTAGGGTGGGGAAATCTTGTAAGACGTAGAAGTTGTTGCTCTTTCGTTATTGTGCTTCCTTATTCAATCACTTTTCAAGCAAACCCATTTCTGCCAGTGTAAAGAGTTTGAGTTTTCATGGACTCCCCTTCATCGTTTTCAGAAAAATTACCAAAAAGGCGTCTCTTTACAGATACAAAAATAGCACCTTACTTGACCGCTCTTCCAGCTGGAACATAAAAGCACATTTTAGGACATTTTTTCATAAGTTGTAAGGGTTGTTTTTTTAACCCACTATTGGTTAATGACTAGTTGAGAGCTTGAAACGGAATCTATTTTCTTTACCCAATGTTTTTCCTCCACTGTGTTTACCCTTCATTGGTAAAAACAGACTGTCAGCACAGTTAAGATACATAGTCACAAAAATGGAGACCTCAGAGAGCCTAATTCCTTAAATGCCAAACAGCAGAATATAAATCCATTCGGTGGAATGGTGAATAGTCGACCTATATTGACGCAGCACCTTTCACACAAGACACTTCTACAAGCTTTACAAACTGTGATAAAATTAATACGCTGCACTTCTCATCTCAAAGCCCGTAGTCACACATTTTACAGAAAGGAACACTAAAGTAAAGACTTTAGTGGCTTATCCCAGGTCACACAAGAAGGCCATGGCAGAGCAAAGGAGAAAAGCAAGACTGATTCACAGTCTTGTGCCTTACCCCCAGTAGTGTCCTTCCTCCAGGGGAGGGTTTCCCCTCAGGGCTGGGACAATGGCATATATATTTATAAAGCGTCAGGGGGATATGTCACATGGAAAGAATACCATACTTCAATTCCTGTTCCCCAAACCACACCCACCTGCAACCAAGCATCTGGAGGAGGGGAAGCCCATTACTGTAGTGACATATAAATAGCTTATCAACAGTTATAACAAATGCTTTTTCCCCACTAAGTTGTTACGCGTTATACTGCAGCCTGCTGAAGCAGATGTGAAAGGCTGGAAGCAGGAGCGGTTACAATAACCTTGAAAGGAACCATGGTCTGGTGACCTGCATGCGAAAAAAGGCTTTAGGAATTCCTGTGTTCTAACCGGGCTCTGCCACTAATGTTCATACAAGTCTCTTAACCTACCCCTGCTCTGTGCAATGGGGCCAGAACATTCCACCTCCCTCCGCATGGTGCTGTGAAGCTAGATTAGCCATCTTGAGATTGTTTGCTATTTATTAGCCCACCGTCTCCTGTCAAAGTATTTTACATCATTTACACCAGTCTCAACAGCTTATAGTAATAGATTTTTGTAATAAATGAATGTGTTATTTCTTATGGTAGCACCACAATGCCCTACTCAGGGTCAGATCCGTACTGCACTAGGCACACACTGTCTGACTGCAGACAAACATCGGCAACCTAGGAACAAGAGAAGGGAGGACAAGGGTTAAACAATGGGAAAATGCAGTTTCTTTGATAGGTTCTATGTGCTTCTTAAAGGACCATAAAGTCTTCTTGTTTTTCTATAAATTAGTCATAAGATCTTCTGTTAATGCACAGGATGTGGCATCAGGAGAGTGGTACGCTTGGTCCCCACTTGCTCTGAGATCTTTGGCAAGTTGCTTACCCTCCCTAAACCCTCCTTGGTTTTCCCCTTCTGTAAAAAGGGGTCAATGGTCCTTGCCTCACACAGATGTTGCAAGGCTACATTCCCTTACGTGAGTAAAGTGCATTGAGATCCTGAGACGGAAGGTTCTAGAGGGTGTTATTGTTGCTGATGGAGTCACACGTTACTGTAATGCCAAGTGTTACCCTTTTAAAAAACACTGCAGCAACAGTGCAATTGTTTGGCCAAGAGCAAAGCTGCTGTGTTGCCCTCCATCCGGCAGGAAAACGCTTCGATTTCCTCAGGCTCCTTTTATTGTTCTCTTGAGCTCTGACCACTGCCAGCAGCTTGCTTGATGGAAGGTGTGAAAGCCAAAACCCGGGCAACCCTGCCAGCAAATTCAAAAGGGTAATAAAAACATTGTCAGGCAATGTGAGTGACTGGAATTGTCTTGCTGCCAATTGGAGCATGACGGCAGTGGCAGCGTGGCTTCCATGGCATAGATAGAGAAGGCAGGCGCTTCTCGAAAGGCCCAGTGGCTCCAAACAAGGCCTTGAAAAACTTCTAAGCCTTCCTCCCACTCCTCCAAAAAAACAGGGTGAATATAAACAGGAAACTCCAAAAAGGAGGAGGCAGAGCCAAGCCTACCTAGAATAAGGAGACAAAAACATTCAAGGGATTTTCATTTTGAAATAACCACCCCCAAATGCACAGAATTAGATGGCCTTAGAAAACATAGGGCAGGGAAGGAGTTCACGCTCCGGGCCAACCAGTCTTGGCAATGTCCCTTTAAATTTTTCAGTCCTAATGGCATTGTGGTGCTTCAGCTCAGCACCCCCTGTACCTTTTTTATAAGTACACTGCGTGATCAACACTGGATGCATCACGCATTGCTCATAACAGCCGTATATGGCAATGACACAGTGGTTTATAGCATGTTCCTGCTCTGATGCATATAGAATCATTTGTTTCCTTAGCTGAAGTTACACAAAAGGGGGAAAGGATTTAGGGATTTTTTTTCCCCTCCCACAAGAACTCCCCGAACTCTTTCCTGCTCTGTGTGTTGCTGCACGTTTCCATGTGACAGACATTTCCTCTCTGTATTCTTTTCTCCAAGGTTCATTAGTTTAGTGTTATCTGCACTGAACTGCATTTGCTGTTTGTTTAGCCTTTAGTGAATGATCTGGCTCTTTCTGTACGTGGCTGGGTTATTGCTCTTCCTTTTGTGGTTCTTTCACATTAGCTATTAGCTGCAAACATGCAAAACTTTCCAGCCATATAAAAATGTGGGGGAATCTACAGCTCTGTGATCCCTGTGGGACTTCACCGGAAACAGCTCTTCAGAGTCCCTTGAAAATGCTCTTTATTGGGCTGCTTGTGTTTTCCTGTGCTAGAGCCAGTTAGTTAAATAAACTACTTGATGACTCTGAGCCTGGGTTAGTAATGATTGATTTGCAGCTTTGGCTAATTCTGTCTGAAAATACAACTATATATATCAATTATTTGTATTCTGGTAGAAGCCACATAAAGATAGGATTCCTGCCCCCAAAGACCTTACAGTTTGCATTATGAATGATGTGTAGAGGTTGGGGTAGAGGAACATATTGAGAATATAAACAATTGCCAACTTTTTATACTTTAAATAATTATCTGTCACTAATATAGTAGAGGGGCTGTTGTTGTTGGGTAGATCTCCTGGCAGGAGTGGGCCTGGAGAAGGACTTGAAGGAGTGGAGCAGCCTTAGAGATCAGCTCAAGAAGGGTGATCCATGTGTGGGAGAAGGTGTGCTGTGAGCTGTGACAGAAGAGAACAAAAGAATGATGAGGGCTGGCATCACAGGCAGAGTGGCTGGAGTGGGTGCAATGTGATAACAGCAGGTAAGTGCAGAGTTGCAAAGGACCTTGACAGTGAGGACAAGAACCATGAACATGATGTAGTGGAAACAAGGAAGCCAGTGCAGAGATTCAAAGTGCAGGGGTGTAACATGGTGCCTGTTTCCTGAAGCATGCTTTCTCTCTCTCCTTAGCCCCGTCTAGTCTGGCTATATACTTCTCCTGTCAGAATAGTATTTGTATGGGAACCCCAGCTACTTCTGCTGTCAGAGAGCTAAAGAGCTGAGAAATCTTTTTACAGTGAGATTAGACAGTCTGTGACTTGTTCATGTTTGTCTCTCCTATTCTCTTTGAAGCTGGAGGACTTTGCTTAGGGATCTAACATTATGCATGAGCTACTTCAGGCTCCCTGCAACTGCAGGGTCAACTCAGCCCTTCATCCTTCTGAGGTAGCTAAACTAAGCTGCAGGTAGTTTCATATGTCTGTGCATCTTCTGGTTTAAAAACCGAGACCTCGTCTACATTAAAGTTCTTCTGTCACATTTTATAAGTCTGGGTGGGGGTTGGGGTAGAGGGTTTCCCCAGTGTCCTTTTTGGCCTCAATTTTCCCTCTTCCCACTGGGGAGCTGTTGATTGGTCGCCCCCTTCTAGCAAAGGGCAGGCTGGGTTTCAATGGTGCTCTAGGTGTGTAGGTGTAAAAAGCTTTCTAGACCCTTCAGGCTGAGAAACACTATTTCAGTATAAGGGATTTTTATTTTGCTTTGGTTTCTTATTTGCATGATTTTTATACAAAGACCATAAAGGACCAAATAGTGTTACCCTTACTCATGTTGACTAGCATCAAAATAAATGGGACTATGCATGGAGTTACTGTGAGTAAGGGTGGCAAGATCTAGCCCTTCAAGCCATGGTATCAGTGTAATGATTTCTGCTTACCTTTGACGCTATTCCACACTTTCTGGTTTAAGAACAGCAGTATAGGTTGTGGCCTGAGAGACTTTACAAAATGGAAGGCTATGCCTAAACAGGACTTTCTGGACACTTACTGATTTCAGCCAATTTTCTTCAACTCGTTTATTTCCTTTTTTGACATTTAAACCATTGGAGTCTAGCCACACACCAACCATTCCTGTAGGCATGACAATAAAATCCTGCACCAAAAAGCAACAGCAGCAGACAAGAAACATGACATAAAGATGCTCGAATAGCTAAATGCCATTGGGTTGAATGCTCACCCTTGACATCATCCTCATCTTAGTTTCCTTTTATCATCTTCTGTATTTTCACACTCATTTACATCCTGGAAATGTCCATCCCTTTCTTCATGATCCCTATGTTATTGTTTTCATCAGTATCTAGGGCCCTCAGGATCCTCCCTTTATCAACAGCTTCTTCTTGTTATTGTCTTCACTGTTGGCTGTTGGCCAGATGTTCTCACCCATGGGCTCATGTTCTCCTCTATTTGTCCTAGGAAATTCTTGGAGAGGCCAAGGTGTTAGTAGAACTGGTCGTTCCACTACTAAACGGTGGGACAGTTTCATTTGTTCAGTACAAATTACTGTCTCTACTTGGATAAAACAAATGCACCTGCTGTGTCATCATTTTAATAGCATGCAGGTCCCATAGGCACTAGAAATCATTGAAAGGCACACTAGCCATTCAGACAGCAGCTTTTCGTTGCAAGGATCGTTTCTTAATGTGGGGTTTCCATGCATGAACTGAACAGCTAAAGTAGGATTATATGTTTTTGTTTTTCTTTAACAAAAGTGAATAGAGTAATGAGTTGTAACGTGTGCACAGACATAATGTTTAGGATTTAGGGCTGGGATTTTCCCTGTGATTGAGTTCTGATTGGTGGAAGAGAGGCAGGAAGTCCAGATTCTGAAGTCCAGTCTGTGTTAACCCTGGCTGTGGTGGTAGTTAGAGTAGCTAAGGGATTGCTTTACATTACACCACTGATGGATAAATGTAGCTCCACTCTGCCACACCCCCTTTCTGCCCGGTCCTGCCCCTCAGTCCCAGAGGTAGTGGAGGGGGCTGGCATAGGAGCTAATGAGACAGCTTGACATCAGCCAGGAGTATTCCAAGGTGTGCCTCTGTGTCCCCGTGTGTACAATGGGGAGAATAATACTTGACCACAGGACATTAATAACGCACTTCCAGTTCTAGGGATAAAGAGGTGCACTCTGGGATTTAATAATGTATGTTTTCAAAAAATTCAGATTAGACATGTAAACTGGTAGGGGAGAGTATTTTTCAGGTCACACTTTTGCTTTAAATCAGGTGTCATAATGCCAAAGGCCCAGATCTTCAAAAGTAAATTGGTACCCAACTCCCAGTGGTTTCAATGAGAGCTAGGTGCCTAAATAGCTTTGAGGCTCTAGGCCAAAGCAATTTCAGGTGTTTATTTTCTTGGCCAAGTGTTGTTGCAACGAGCACAGCCAAGTCCTGCTTAGTCTTTTCATTTGTCTTTTTTTCCCTTTTTCTGAAAAAAAAAAAAAATTCAATGAGAAACAAAGCCAAACTCTCACAGTGAGTTTTTATTTTGAATGACTCTGCTAGCAAACTGAAATGCACCTCTGTGCTCTGAAACTTTCAGCAGTTATTGCATTTGATGGCACTAAAAACCCCTCTCAGTTGAGGGCTGGGCTAATAAACTGCAGCCTACCCTGTGACGGAACTCATGACTCCTGGCAACTCATGACTTCAATAGATGCTTCTCATTTCTTGAAGCTTATCTCACCCTCTCATCCACCCATCCATCAAAGAGCAAATGCCAACACAATGAAGGCATGAAGGGGTAGAGTCTCAGCTCCAATCTCACAGCGTTAAACAAGAACAGTGATGTCATCACAAGTGCTTTTCAACAGCTTCGTATCAGCCAAAAACATTTGGATTTGGTCTTGTCAGTGTCAGAAGTCCTTCTATAGGTAAATTTGCTAAACACTGTCATCTAGTGGTGAAAAAGATGTACCAAGCTGTTTTGAATTGAATATTCACGTATAATTATGTAGGGTTGTTGTAGCTCTGTCAGTCAGTCCCTGTGTAGCTGTATTATTTTCCTAACAGATGCTGGGGAGACTTCAACTACCCATCACGACCAAGTCCTGTGCTTTCGATGATTTTGTTAGTAGTTTTTTTTAAAAGGCCCCATCCACTTCTTAAATGGAGATATCCCATCTCCTAGAACTGGAAGGGACCTTGAAAGGTCATCAAGTCCAGCCCCCTGCCTTCACTAGCAGGACCAAGTACTGATTTTGCCCCAGATCCCTAAGTGGCCACCTTGAGGATTGAACTCACAACCTTGGGTTTAGCAGGCCAATGCTCAAACCACTGAGCTATCCCTCCCCCTCCTCTTCCTGGTTAGGTGGTCTATAGTAGACCCTTACCAGGATATCACCCTTGTTTTTTTACCCCTTTTATCTTTACCCAGAGACTTTAAACAGGTCTGCCTTCCACGTCTATATCAAACTCATTGCAAGTGTACACATCCTTGGTATACAGGGCTACATCTCCTCCCTTTTCCCCCTGTCTGGCCTTTCTGAACAAGCTGAACCATTCTATACCAACATTCAAGTCATGTGAATTATCTCACCAAGTCTCTGTGGTGGCAGTTATGCTGTAACTCTGCATATTTACTAGTATTTGTAGTTCTTCTTGTTTATTCCCCATATTTCTTGCATTAGTATATAGACATCTAAGACATTCATTAGATTTCCCTCTATATTCCCTCTTGTCTCTCTCTCTCTTTGTCCTTGTTATGATTGCTGATGTTCCCCCCAGATTCCAACCCTTAACCCAGGTCTGCATGTTCTGGACTTATCTTTGGGCCTTGGTCCTCAGTTGAACCTACTTTAAAGCCTGCCTCACTAGGTTTGCCAGTCTGCATCTAAAGATACTCTTCCTCTTCCTTGACAGGTGGACCCCATCTCTGCTCAGCAGTCCTTCTCGGAATAGCATCCCATGGTTGAGGAAGCAGAAGCCCTCCTGGCAACACTAACTCCTCAGCCATGCTTCCACCACAGGGATGTGTCTGTCTCTGCCTGGGACCTTACCCTTGACAGGGCACCTGCACCCCCAACTCCTTCCCCCTCACTCCTAGAATTCAGAGGTATCTCACATACTTCGCAATATCATTAGTGCCCACATGGATGAGCAACATGGGGTAATAGGTCAGATGATCTTTGGCAATACCTCTGTAATGTCTCAGATACAGGCCCGTGGCAGGCAGCACACCTCCTGGGATGCCAGCTCAGGCTGGCAGGTGGATGCCTCTAGCCCCCTTAGAAGGGAGTCACCGACCAACACCACCTTTTTTTTTTAATCTCTGTGGATGGTGGGCTGGGAGCAGGGGTTTTACCCTGTGAAGGAGCTATTTCCTCCTCCATTGGTGGTGCTGCTGCAGTCCTCTTCTGTAAGGGATCAGGTCATAGGCAGTCTAGCCTAGCAGTCACAGCTGGGCTGGGATCTATTCATCAAGGATGGTAGTCAGTGAGCAGGGGTTGGAGGAATTGTGAGAGCCGGGTTCAATAAGCGAGAGTCAGAATCATGCTAGGATTGGAGACTGGAGTCAGAAGACAAAGTCAGATCTGGAGTCACAGCAGGCCAGAGGTCTGTGTGGGTTAAATAGTGCACTTAGCCAATCAGAGGACTGCAGGGTACTGACACTCTAGGATCTTTGGGTGGTACTTCTTGTGATGCCAAATCTCCACAGTGCTCCCTGAAGATGGCTCTGTATTCCTCCTAGTGGCACTGTGGGAGCATCAACCCTCCCAGGCACTACAGACCAGGGTTCTAGTGATGGATCCTTATGTTTTCAGCTGGATTGCTTCTTCGACCTTGGAGGTCTCAATATGCATATTTTCGATGAATTCTTCAGGGGCATGGTTGCTGTCAGCCTAGCCACCTCCTCCTGTAGTTCTCTCACCTCCTTCCTGAGAGATTCTACCAGTAGGCACCTCTCATACTGGATGGTCTCCCCAGCCTGGCTTCCTATGAAGGGAAAATGCAGACCAGTCTCCTCAAAGCCACATCAGGACCAGGGTAGAAGTATCCATGGTTTGGTTCTTTGTCTGGACACAGGTGCAGGTGGAGGAGCCAGGAGTAGTGTTGGCATTGGCAGTGCAGCATTTCTGAACCATGGCAATTTTATTCTTGCTCCGTCTCAAACTTCCTTCCTCGCTAGTTCCCGTTGGTCACTTAGCATTTGGCTTTTAAGTCCTTCTCTCTTAGGTCAACCCTGCCCCCTCATTAACATACAGGGGAAGGATTATCAAAGGCCAGGAGGCTAGAGCCTTGCTAGAGCACACTCAACTAGTAAGCTGCTAACCCCCACTCCCACGCAGTCTCCAAACATACAACCCCCAGCAGACCACACTGTAAACTTTAGGCAAGCCAAAAAACAAACCAAATTGGCAAACAAGCTCATTCACCCCCAAGAATTAGTGCTCATTTGTGTTCGTTACAGGATTATTGCTTAGTTATTATTATATCCTTTGGAAAAGTGTCCAAACTACAGTATGTCATCCAACAGATAGGAGCTCAGGGCTCACCATGCCAACTCAGGAAAGTCAAGTCTGCATTGCAGTTTGGCTCCATGCAAGCTAGTAGGGATTTAATACTAAAATCCCTACTCAACATTTTAAGGAAGAATCATGTATTGAATGGAAGTTGATGTTTGCCAATTCAAACCTAATGTTGCAGATGGCAGCAATTTAAAATTAGCTTTGCATGAGTAGGTAGGTGCCTTTTCTAGCATGGTCTAAAACAAAATAACTGTAGAGTTAAAAACTCACCCTCCTGGGCTTTGACTTTATTAAAAAAGAAACTAACAATAATATAGAAGTTCCACTCAGACCTTCTCCGTGCAGTTTGGGTAATCAATCACTGGAACAATTTACCAAGGGTTAGTTGGATTCTCTATCATTAGCAATTTTAAAATCAAGATTAAGACAGTTGAAGCTCTGGATTTCATTCATTCCAGCATCAACGCTTGGCTATTATTGCTTCAGCTTGAGACTGCAAACCCAGTGATACATCAAAACCCTGAAGTCTCAAAAGGTGCGATTGCAAGAATGCATCTTACGAACTCAAAAGCAACAGGGGATAAATCTACAAAACACAAAGTATGCTAAGAGCTCCGACAAATAGCTCACTACCTGCCTCATCCTCCCATCATTGCCCTACACCATTGAGGAAGTAAATAAGATCCTCTCACTCACAAAAGAAGTGAAAGAAACTGATGGTGTCTTTCCAGAATTTCTTAAAAACCTAAGAGCCAAGGGAAGGCAATGGCTGGCAGCACTGTTCGCCAATATCCATTCCTCAGTGCTTGTCCTGAAGATCTGGGGTGAGGCTATGGACTCTGCAATTGCCAAGCCCAGGAAGCTAACTAATAATCCCTCATTGTATCATCCCACATCAGTCCTCTGCATGTCGTACAAGCTCATGGAGAGAATATTACTGGCAAGGATTGTGTTGCTTATAGGAGCAATTATACCAAATCAACAAGTGGGTTTCTGATCAGACTACAGCTGTACTGACTAAGTATTAGCCTTAACAACATACATTGAGGAGGGATTCCAATGAAAACTCAATACTGGGGCAGCTTTCTTAGACTTATCTGCCACCTACAACATTATATGAAGGGATGACCTCCTTCTGAAAGACAGCAAAATTCTCCCATGCAATGCAACAGTAAAATTCTTCCAAGACATTATGACCAGTCATAATAACATATGGAGATATAGCTATCTCATAGAACTGGAAGGGACCCTGAAAGGTCATCAAGTCCAGCCCCCAGCCTTCGCTAGCAGGACCAAGTACTGATTTTGCCACAGATCCCTAAGTGGCCTCCTCAAGCATTGAACTCACAACCCTGGGTTTAGTAGACCAATGCTCAAACCACTGAGCTTAAACCATTTTCCTTAATGACCAGCTTAGAAGGCCACTCAATGATGGGCACAGGGATTAATCCTTACGCTAATCCTATTTAATATTTACACAAATTACCTTTCCCGAACATTATTATGAAAATTTGTCTATGCTGATGACGTTGCTCTGACTACACAGACACAGGATTTACCTACCATAGAACAAATACTAACCAAGGACCTTAACACCATGGAAGAATATTTCTTATATTGGCAGCTAAAACCAAGAACCACCAAGACTGTTGGGTCAGCATTCCAAACAAACAATCCAATGGCTATGGCAGAACTGCAGATAAGACATGATTCCACCCTAAAATATCTTGGTGTGACATTATATCGAAGCCTAACATACCACCAGCACCTGAAATATATCCATGATAAAGTAAAGATGCATGTCAATCTCACCCAGAATCTGGCAGGAATGACCTGAGGAGCCAATGCAAAAATTCTACAGACCTCTTCACTGGCCTTTGTCTGCTCTGCCGCAGAATACTGCTCACCCATCTGGACACACAAAGCTCCCACAGATCACTTGTCAACTCTCCACTTTACACTGCCACACGGATAATTATGGGCAGAGTAAAATCAATGTCACAACTGCGGCTTCCTCTACTGGTGCACATCCACCCCTCCAAATCTGTCGTGACATGAGAATACTTCAGAAATCCCATTATATGAGGGAACAAGGATCTTCTAATACAAGAAGACCTAAATAACTTACTGAGATTCTGACTCAGATCGAGAAAACCTTTCTGGTTTGCAGTGGAAGAGCTCGAAGATTCAGGATTCTTCTTGAAAATGGGAGCAAGGTGAAAGGTTGCCAATGTCCCAAACAAACACCTCATCAAGGATCCAACTGAAGAACCCAGTGGTTTTTCACTCCGCTGGAAAATATGGTCACTTTGAATCACATCTGCACATCACATGGCAGATGCACTTACTTTCTCCATAAATTCGGACTGAATCTCAATCCTCTTTGTGACTGTAGAAACAGACTTCAACCTATCAATGTCCCAAAATAATCATATCTGTAGTATCCCAGGGGGGGAGGGATAGCTCAGTGGTTTGAGCATTGGCCTGCTAAACCCAGGGTTGTGAGTTCAATCCTTGAGGGGGCCACTTAGGGATCTGGGGCAAAATCAGTACTTAGTCCTGCTAGTGAAGGCAGGGGGCTGGACTCAATGACCTTTCAAGGTCCCTTCCAGTTCTAGGAGATGGGATATCTCCATTTAATTTATCTCTGCCATGCACTCTGCATCACCTGAAGCAATTAATTGGATTGCCAACCGACATTTGGATATCTAACATGGCAGTTTCTAAGTCACATGAAAAAAAGAAGAATAATCAAGACTGCATTTTTTTCCTAAAATATATATGCTAATTCAAACAAATTAACTCAGGGAAGTCCTATGGCCTGTGTTATGCAGGAGGGCAGGCCAGATGATCTAGCTTTATAATCTACAAATCCATGAACAATGAATGAAAAGCCTGGCTAGTGCTTCCGATTTCCCTTCAAAAATTTGTAAGATTTAGAGCACTCCCAGCAGCTGTTTTGGCTGAGAAGGGATTTGAACCTGATTCACTGACATCCCAGCTGAGTTAGGCTTTAAAAAAATACAAAGGCAAACAACACCTTCAAATGGTGGGAGAGGCATGTCTTTAAAGAGCAGGCCTTTAGTCAGACTTTATTAAGCCAGTAAGAGCCCACAATTCATATGCACATAGTTATGTTTTATAAACTTTCTGGCCCCATCTACAGCATTGCTGACATTCTCAAAACCAGATCAGCTGCTGCCTAAATCTGCGGGTGCCCAGCAGCTGTTTCAGCTAGAGAAAAGGAGTAAGAAACATGTGCTTTTACCTTGCAAACTCAGGCCTGTTTCCCGCCCCCCCTTCTGCCATCTGTTGGCCATATGCATTCCTATGGCGTTCCACCAAGACATGCATCTTGTTTGAAGGAGGGCAGTGATTTCTGTGCAGTTTAATGAGTCACAATCACCTCTGCTCCAGTTTTACAAAAGATATTTGAACATGTATTCTTCATTTTTTTTTTAAAAAGTCATTATTTCTTTCTGCCAAGCGAACTGGTTTCAAAACCTGTTTTGTAAACATTGTCAGTGACAATTTTTGTTTTAATCACGGCAGGCCCATGAAATCCCATCTTACTTTGAGTTGTCTGGGAACTTTCTTGTAACGACTAATGTTACCATTTTGCAGCAGAGTTGGGTGTTAAACTGATTTCTTAAAACAAGTTTAACAAACTAGAAAATGTAGACTCAATCCAATGTGTCGTGCAGTTGGCATTTCAGTTTCATTGTGGCTGCCATCTGCCACTCTGTAGCAACTGCATTTTGATTTCTGCAGTATAAAACAAATTCTCAACGGCTGACCATATGGTTTTAATATAACAGATTGGGTAACCTTGCCTGCTGTGCCTTCAGCAGAAGCAGAAATCCATGTGCTGAAGTTAATGATTACTAAAAATACCTGCCATATAAAAGAGACACATTATATCCTTCACTGCACTCTGCTATATGAGTGTTCCTTAGCCCTCCATAGATTTCTTTAGTGTCATGGCAGAAGGTTATATTAAAACATGTTATCAGCCATGTATGTCACTGTTGAACGTACAAGTACAGTTGTATAAAAATACATAAAAGTGATGAGTATTACTGCAGAGGAAACAAAAAATCTGGCAGCCCCGGCATACTAGAAGCCAGGATTTAACACAAATATTATGGACAGCCACCCACTCCCAGAACTTAGCTATTTAATGCCTGTATAAGGCATCACTGCTGTAGGATTTACTTGGTGCATCTGTTCAAATTGCCACTCACCTAGTGGAAAAAGCCTGATGATCACCTGGAATCAGCAGCAATTACTGGCAATGAGCATCTGACAGCAGGGTAAGCTAGAACCCCATCACCATTCTTGTGTTGCAGCACCATTATACCTGAGTTCACCTTACACTTGATGGCCTTATTTACTGTCTCAGTCAGGTTCTAAAGTTGCAGCAGTTCAGATTAGGGTGAGAACTGCCCCAGCACCCAAGGCAGAGAAAGAGAGGGAGGGAGATATTGTACTGCACTCCAGGATACCCCTGTGAAGGGGCAGAGCAGTGAAGGAGAGGAGATAGTGTAACTACTATTCAAGCTCAGTGATAGAGTACCGATGTCAAGATAAAAGCTTATTTTGTTTCTGTAAATTTTATTGCCGTGGATTAGTAAGGCATCTGAGTTTTCTTTACAGTGTGATTCCACTCGGAAAAGTTACCATGTAAAAACATCTTCTGACTCATCAGGTCTGTTCCCTGGGTGTAGCCGATTATAAACTGTGGTGCTGAGTTTGGAATAAAAACATATAGATTTGAATAGGAGAGAGATTAGCTGTTTACTTTAGTGGCTGAAGTGTTACTGTTTTTTACTCCAGTTAGCACGGCACAGCCAACACAGCGAGAGTGAACTTGATTCAGCAGAATTGTTTATTAAGATCAGTTACACCTGCACAAATCCAGGGATGGCAGTTGAGTTGTGCTATGTTGTGATATTCAAAAACACTGAACACAATTTTCAAAAGTGACTAAGGACTAGAGCCACAAAGGTATTTAGGTGCTGCTGACATTTTGTAGAACCAGATCAGCTGCTGCCTAACTCTGAGGGTGCCTAAGTTTCCATTGGTGGGCCTGTGTAAAACCACCTAAGTCCTGCTGTCACTCCATAGCTAATGAGCTGCTCAGGGCCTTTGCTCAAGCCAGAGCCCCAAAGCATTCCCCTGCCTATCTCTCAGCAGAGCCTGATCCCACATGTATGTTCAGAATATGCTTTGGGGATTGGGCCCTGCACAAAGGAATGAGATTTTAAAAAGGGATGTCCCTGGAATACCCACTATACCAGTGGTTAGGGTATGTAGCTGGGATGTCAGTAAGTCAGGTTCAAATTCCTTCTCAGAGTGCTTTAGAGCAGGGATTTGAATGAAGGGCTACCATATCCAGGGCCGGCTCCAGCATTTCTACCGCCCCAAGCACAAAAAAAAAAAAAAAAAAAAAAAATCCGTGATCGCGATCGGCAGTGGCAATTGGAAAAAAAAAAGCCGCAATCGGCTCCTCTCCCTTGGCTGCCCCAAGCACCTGCTTGTTATGCTGGTGCCTGGAGCCGGCCCTGACCATATCCCAGGAGGGTGTGCTAAACACCAAGTGATTAGGAATGCTTGGGAGGGTGTCTCAATCTCTCTTCCTGGAGCTGTTCCACTTTGTGTTAATAATGAATGGACAAGGGACGTGAACCTGTCTCCGACATTGCAGGGGAGTGCTTCAACCACCAAACTATCGTCTCGCCCTCTCTATTGTGTAATGAATATTTTATGAGTTATATAAAGTGGAACTTCAATGGGAGAGATAGAGGGTCCCAGCCCAGAATAGCCTGGTGGGTAGGATGCTGCCCTTAGATGTAAGAGATCTAGGATGAAGTCCCTACTCTAAATGACACAGAGCAGGAATTTGAATCTGGCTCTCCCATGTTCCAGGACAGCACCCTTAAAAATGGGTTATTGGCTCTAACAGGGTGGGTTTCTTTTCTGTGAAAAAGGTCCAGGTTTCATCTACTAGCCCGTGGCTGACCTGGCTTAGGTGCCTAACTCCAGGGGGAGGGTTCAAGGCTGAGAGTTCAAAGCAGAGATAGGAGCCTCCCTTTGGTGGTCAGAAATTGTGCGGGAAAACAGGGAATTCTGTGAAATTCTGCATTGTGCAGAATTCCCCCAGGAGTAATTATATGAAATACATATTGCTATAAGAAAAATGATTAAATTAGGCTCTGCTTATACGTCATTCTATTTCAAAAATAGATTGATGAGGCAATTAACATCCTTCCTGACTATGCATATTTGTTATATACGAAGCATAAGATAATGTGGTAGGGCAGAATAAGGTCCTGCACTCTAACTTTTAGCCTACATTGTAATCCATGACATCACTGCCTTTCAGTATGGTTTGTGCCACCTAGAGCATTAATATTAATAGTTAACAGGGATTTTCAAAGAGGCCTAAGGGAGACAGAGACCTTTGGCTGCTACCCCATGTCACACTTGTCCATGGCTGATGATGTGTTCTTAGGGTGACCAGATGAGGGAAAGAAAATATCAGGACACATGGGGTGAGGGGGTGCAAAATAATAATAATAATAATAATAAAAGCTGAGTCAGTCCCACCCGCTGGCGGAGCATATCAGGACGGTCCCGATTTTATCGAGACCTCTGGTCACCCTATGTGTTCTTGTTTTTATTTTGCTTATTTTGCTGTGTAGATAGCACCCTCTGCCAGTTGACCCAGGCTGGCTGGTTCTCCTTTCTCTCATTGGCCCATGTCGCTGGTGCTGGTATGTCTTCTTTGGGCAGTCCCTGTACACCAGAGGTGAATGAAACTAACCCATACTCCCGCCACCCCCCACAAAAAATTTTACTGTTCCAGTCAGAAGAATTTACATCCTGTCCAGTGTGACTGACTAAATGGAAGATATGAATGGCAAGATTGGCCTATGTAATGATGCACACTATTGTGCAGTGGCAAAGAATTGGTAACACAGTTTACCCCAGAGGAGTACTCAAACATTATTGGGACACAAGATTTGCTAACTAGCTAGGATACCCTTTTAATTGAAATAGGTAATGAAGTTCAAAATGCTAATGAAGTTTTAAATCAAATGTTTGATGGAAAAGCTGAAATGTTGGTATTTCCTAAGTGTAGAGGAGTAAGGGAAATTGAAGTTTCTAGTCTGAGAAAAATGGAAGATAAGTAGGAGACTGTTATGGGAAAGTAAGCATTAACAAGGCCATAACCAAAGCTTATGCTACCATTATGTTTTGAGCCAGGTTTTTAATGACTGTTTCTGAGAATTGTAAATGTTTAGTAAAATGCTATCTATATTAGGAATATGGGAAAGCTATTGGTGCAGATATGAATTTAAAGTGTGTATTGTAAAGAGCCCATAAGGAGGTAGAAATATTATTGCAAAGGGCTGTTTAATGTTGATTAGTATTATAATAGAATATAAAAGGTGTAGATTTGTTAGGTTATGGAAAGAGCTCCAACTAACATCAAAACAGGACTGTTTGAGTCCAGGATCTGTCAGTGGACTGATCACCTATTGCTACATCATTTCGTCTGAGTACAATAGTAGCATATGTGTAAGTAGTAATTGGATGCCTGTTTTGCTTAACTTTTTTTTTTTTTAAGTATGGATGTATTATTGAAAGTATAGCCTAGTGGGGCCTCTAAATTTTCTGTAATCGACCTAAAGGCTTGAACCTGAAAAGTAAGTTGGGTTTTACTGCGTCCTTGAGAACTGTAATATTAATTGAGAACATTTCAACATAAAATACAAGTAGGGATGGGATTTTAGTAGTACACCTGATCAGTACCCCTCGCTATCAATTGTTGGGGGAGAGGGTGCGGGGAGTGGAGGAAAAGGTGCGCTGTGGCTCGTAGAAACCTCCTGTGGAAGGCTGCTTTGCCCAGTTGAAGTCTATCAACCTATGCAGGGATACACAAGATTGATGCACTAGAAAACTGTTCACTGGGTCATGAAGCTGCCATTGCCTTTGTGGAATGGGCTTTAATCTTGAATGGAGTTTTGCCCTTGTCTTGACATGCCCCCCCCAAAATCTCCTCCTCCTCCCCCAAAATATATCTGGCTATGGGGGCCCTGGAAGCTTTCTGTCTCTTAACCCTGTGGTGTATTAGGATGAACAAAGCAGAGGTTTTGCTGAGAGCTTGTCCTCTAAATACAGATCTTAAGTGCAGTCTAGATAGCTTTCAGAGGGGTTGGATTTGGCCAAAAAAGGAGAAAAATCTCTTGGGATGAGTGGAAGAAAGAAATTTATCTTAGGTCTGAATGAAGAGTCTAAGTATTACCACCCTTTCATTATAGAAAAAAAGAGCAAGGCCAGAGTTCCTTTCATACACAAGTTACAGACACTAGGAAGCTGACCTTAATTGTCAGGAAATGTAGTTGTAGCCATATCCATCCCAGGCTATTAGAGAGAAGATGAGTGAGGGAATTTTTTTTTTTTTTTATTGGACCAACTTCTATTAATGAGAGAAAAGTTTTTGAGCCACACAAAGACCTGAAAAAGAGCTTTATATGGCTCGAAAGCTTGTGTCTCTCTCTCACCAACAGAAGTTGGTCTAATAAAAGGAAATATAGCGACACTTGAGAAAGGGGTTTGAAAAGGGAACCCAACAGCAGATTTAAAACTAGGAAAAGTCACATGTAGCTACTTTGCGAATAAGGAGTCTGATTAGGCTGGAGAATTTTTTGTTTTAATGGACAGGGGCAACTAGCTTGACCCTCTGCTACTAGAACTGAGGATAGAGCTGATGGGTGAGATCTGAGTGAAATGCACTGCAATTCCAAACACAAGCCTGTTCATAAGAATCTTAAGAGCAATTCAACTAAGGCCATGCCCACTGTGTATCCTCCTGATGTTAACCATGAATCCAATGAGCATTGGAGGAAAGCTTGCTGAACTTCAGCAGGATTGAGAACATGTCTCTGGTACATCCTAGTGATTTTTTATTAATTAACATGCCCTCTCAATAACCAGGCACTCAGGTTTAGAAATCCTGGGTTGTGATAGAACAGTACCTGTGATTGAAGATCCAGAGTGGATAGTAATAGTGGAGAGGCCAGATCTCCCACTCCATGAGGTCTGAAAACCAGGGATGGCCAAGGCAGTGCCATCAGAATCACTACAGCCTGTTGTCTCTCTACCTGTTAGGTGGTGCATGCTGTCATGGGAAAAGGAGGGAATGTCTGCAGCAGAGCCCTTGGCCATACCTGGGAGAAAGCATCCAGTCCCCAGGCCCACCATTTTCTGCTCCTGACGTAGAAGTTGTTCCTCTTGGAATTGGAGCTAGAGGAGATCACACGTTGGTTTCCCAAAAGTCTGGGTTATGCCCTTAAGCTCCCTCTGCTGAAGACACCATTGTTAAAGTGGCTTTGTAGCAAAGAAGCATGCTGCCGTGAATCAGATTAGTGATTTTAAAGCCAGGACAGCCCTGTACTTCCATTTCTTTGGCACCAAAAACAGTATGGAGTGTAAGTCCCGATACTAATCCTGGTCTAGGACAGGCTCCATCACCCCAAGATTTGCCAAACCATAGTCTTCCTCTTGGACAGGCTGATTTGGGGAAGGGGAGATCTTTTTCATTTTTGTGGCATAACCATTTCGGGGGGGGAAGGGGGGTCTTAATCATTTGTCCACATTGGTAGGAAAATAGGTGTGACTAAAAATGGGGGGCAGCATGCACTCCACCTCCCCCCAAAATAGGCTAGTACTCATTGATTTCACTTGGGATCATTCCTGGAGACTGAATCACCTCTAGGATTAATGGTCCCAGCTTTCCCCAATCTAGGGAAGGAGAGAAGATAGATTCTCTGAGCATACATATTTGAAGCTCCAATACCCCACAATGGCTGCCTACAGAGGAAAAACAGTTTACAATCTCTTGACTAAGTTATCATTAAGAGGGGAAAACATTTTTTGTCCTGTGCTTCAGATGCAGCTTTTTCTATTGGTTCCCCAACCCCCTCAAGTATAGGTTTACTACCAAAAACCTGTCTTCCAGAAGTATCTGCTTCCATAGCCATAGATGCCTTCTTGAGCATCGAATGAGGCATCTGAAACTAAAGCAGATGTTATGGAAATTCTTTAAGTTTGATCCCAACCCCAGACCTTCTTGGGAATGTGAGAGAGCAGGGACTCAGTAAAAGCAAATACTGCCCTAGTGGGGGCGGGGAGGGAGTGGCCACTGCAGAGGCTCTAATCACTTCATAGTCTCTGCAGAGAGCTCATTCTACCCATCTGTCAATGAAAACTTGAGTAGGATATATATATATATATTTTTAAAGCGCAAACAGGTTTACCAAGCTGCTTTTGCACCCTTAAACAAGATAGCCAGGATGGGAACGTAAGGGTCAGTTTTACAGCTCACTGGAAAATATTGAAAATATTTTTGGGTGTTCTCTATCTTAGACCTCCTCCTGATCTGTGTCCCCTTTTTGTCTGACTGCTGTGGGAAGATACCCAAGAACAACAACTTCCATACTCAAGAGTAAAGGCAAAAAGCTGTGTAGGGAAGAATCATTCCTGATGATCCTCTAGGATTTCTTTGCTGTCTGTGACCCTTACACTGCTTAGAGAGGACTACCAGGAGAAGGGGCAAGGCCTTTGGAGTAATAAGAGTCTGGATAGGAAAGAGCTTATGCTTTTCCACGATTGACTCCAAGATGGCTGCTGAGAAGGTAGGACAGGAACCTGTTCTAAAATGGCTGCCTGTGGTACACAAGCTCCCTACTCAAAAATGGGCACCAACCCCCCACTACAAAGCAAAGAGGGGACAGAGGCAGGAAACTGATTTCACTGTGCTGCCAGTTTTCAAGAGGCCTACAGGATTGAGTGGGTGTCCTGACCACTGCATGTCCATTGGCAGGGAGAGAGAGGGGTCCAGGCAATTTGCTTAGCTCCCCCATCATGATGCTTTGGAAGGTGACTGGGGAGTTTTACCATGTTGACTGGAGCTGCTGAGGTGGGATACTTGCTGATAAGGGCCCAGTCTACATTATTGGAAGCAAAGTCGGCCTGTTTCCTGGGCACTTTCTTCAGTGCCTTGTCTTACTGGGCCCCTCACTTTCCTATGAGGGGACTGCACTGTCCTATGTCAGGGACGTATGCTGTTTGCTTTCTAACTGCAGTAGCCCTCTGAGATTGGAGGAGCAAAAGGAATGCTTTTCCCCTTAGTACACTATGCCAAAGGGGGGGTGAGCAGAACAGAGATGCCCTTTTCTTTTTATGCTTTTTTCCAACATTACCAGGGCTAATTTGAAGGGAAAGCATGGTCAAAGTCCCCACAACTGCCTGGAGATCCATGAGATAGTTTTCTGAACAGCCCTTAAACAAAAAAAAAAAAAGTAATGCTACACTAACAAAGTGGACAGCTAAGGGGAAATAAAAGAACCAGGAGGGAAAATAGATTGACAATCTACAAACACTCCACCTGCTTTCCCTTTGGAGCCAGAGAAAATTCTGGAGGGGATTTTCTGTGGAAGGACTTATCTAGAGAGTTAGCCCAGCCAATCAAGACAGCTGACTGCCTCCTTTAGGAGAGACTGAAGAACCCAGCACTACTGAATTTAGAGAGCCATCCCCCACAGTGAGAATGCACCATATCCACACAAGTTATTTTTATACTTGAAAACTCGCAAGAACATTAACAGTTAAACTACAGCTAAAAGATGCAAAATGAGTGACATGATTAACTGTCCCAAACTCAAATTTTAAAATTCTAAAAGTTAGGATTCCCTCTGCTCCCAAAATGATTGCGAACATTTCCTTTTTCTCCTCAGGCCATTGGTGCTAGCCATAAGCAGCAATGTCTGCAGCTACACTTACTGAAGTATAAGGAGAGGGAGGAACAGAAAAGACAGTACTGGATGTCAATTCCTTAGCAGGGAGTGACACATCTTCATGTCAGATGACAGCATCTAAGACTACCACTTACATTATGCTGCTCTCAAATGTTTCCATATTTGAAAGGTTAATATACAAGTGTGAGAATGAAGAGAAAAAAGTAGGCAAGTATGGGAATGGAAAACAGTCAATTACAAAATGGGAATGGGGGAAGGAGCTGGAGGAGAGGTGCAAGAGAATAAGTAGTCATAGCCAAGTAGACTACCCAGCCTTCAACATGCCTGGGTCAGTTGTCTTGAGGCTTCCTCTGTAGATTGCTCCTCCGAGGAGCTTGCTAGAACTCAGGCCCTTCCATAACTAAATGGGTCTCTTCACCACTCCCTGCTATAAGAGATGCCAGCACAGGTTGACATTAGAGCTGAATACTATAGTAGAAAGCAGACTAGACCTTTGCCAGTTTGACAGGTCTGATCCTGACACAGATGGGACTACCGAACAAGACAAAGATAGTCACCCAGCAATTGCAGTGAGCAACTGGAGGCTGGCCTGATTTTCCCCTATGCCTGGTCTCCCTCTCAAAGCCAAACAGAAATGGGGACAGGATGAAGACATGGGTGTTAGGCATATGAGTACACAAAGATGACGGAGCATCAGGAAATATGGGCTGCAATAAGATGTAGTGCAATATCAGTTAAATTTTAACCCCACCCCCAACAATTAGACTGGCATTCAGACAAACCAAGATGAAGTGACTAGGTTCTCTATTGTTGATTGTGATCATGTAGTTCTTTTGTGAAAATCAGTGTGGTTTAATATTTGTGACTTGTTTTGTAGCAGTCTTAAAGTGAAAATATTTTCAAAAATACTGCCTAGCACTGCCCTTCTAAATCAAGACAACTATTTTATGTCAGTGGCTCCCAAACCTTTCACGAAGGCAACCCTCATCAACTGCGTTGTGTTTTTGGGGACCCACCAAATCTATAGATATAACTTTAAACCGCAATACTATATTAACTCAGCCCCCCGTTCTCCCCCCCCCTCCTTCCTAACCAAACCCCAAAACGACCTGCTGGGCTCCCCCTAAGCCTCCCTGCTCTTGTTCTCCTAGCCCTGCCTGCCCCTTTCTCTCTCTACAGCCAGTCTGCAATTGCTAGCAGGCTGTTGACTGCACTCGCTGGCTCTGGCCACTTCTGGTGTACTCCTGCCACTGCCTGAATCCTGCTCCCCTGACCCAGTGGAAGTGAGAGTTTGGGGGCTGCGCTTCCAAGGCACATGTGGGGCAGGCTCAAGGCATAACATGAGCATCACTCTCCTAACCCAACACCCATTTTAAAAAATCCTAAATCATGGCAACACATCCGGAACCTTCCCCTGACCAACTGGTGAGTTGGGACCCACCCTATGGGAAACAAGATACTACTCCAACAGCACAGGCAGTAAAAAGATTCAGTAGTATCTACAAGCTCTGTGTTTAAATATTTCAAATCTTATTTGAGGTATCAACAGTGGAGGTGATAATTCAGTCTAACAAAGCAGTTTGTTCCGAATTAGCTTTGGTAATAATTAGAACAATTTAATTCAACAGATCAGTAAAAAACAGCGCTATATTTTATTTCTTGTAAAAATCTTTATACACATGCAGACTAAAACCAGTGTAAGAAAGTATTCACCATTGTTTAGACAAATAACTATACTTAAATATAAGCGTCTGCAATTGGCCTGTATAAAAATAAGGTACCTTTTTTAAACAGAAATATGTTCTCCAGTTCTGATATTGATAAACAATACACAACTCTAATACGTACAATTTAACCTGATCATTATTTTCAATCGTTTGATACTGCTAAGGTATTTTATGTGCAAAAATTTAACATAGTTCTTCCAAAGAAAAATGTCCTACATGTTTTAGAAAATTAGACGTTGGACTTTAAATAAATCAATTCCTAATCAGTTTCTTCTCCAATCTCACAGTCCATACACTGTATTATATACAGATTTAACTAAAATCAGGTACAGGCCCAAAACTTAACGTCTGTGTCTGCTATGTCCTGAACGACTGCTGCTATGGTGCTTGCCTTTATGAGATCTCTCAAAAGAGCGGGATCTTTCACGCCTGTCCCTGTGATGTCCCCGTTCATGCCTGTGTTTCTTGGCAGCCTCGGCGTGATCCCTGGATTTACTCTGAGAACGCGAGCGAGATTTTTTCCTTTTGTGACCATGTCTATTTGCACTCTTCAACTCATCCCTGTTGTGCTTGGCTTTTAGGTGTGGAGATCCATGATTATGATGTCTGTGAGGACTGCCACTGTGACTGCGGGACCTGCTTCTTGACCTTGAGCTGTATGTTCCTGATAGACTCCTCCTATTATTGTAACTTACAAAAAAAAAGTTAAAATTAGGAAGTTTACATCTTTGTATGCTGTGAAAATAAAACTTATACAACTGCCTCAATTTTAAACAGAAGGTTTGAAAAAAGTCTAGAATGCAATAAGCATCCATCAAGTACAGGGCACAAGGATCCTATTGTTAGACAAAGTACTTTAACAAGTGTGTTCCAAACTTTTGAAAGCTGAGCTTCCCCCCTCATCAAGAGCAAAGCAACTCCACCCCACTCAGTGATATTGAAAGCTCAACATAAGCAACCACTCAAGCGTAGATTGTAGTTCTTTCTATGCTTACTCTTTTTTACATGCTGTGGGCAGTGAAGTGTTAATAGTGACATATCAAATAAGTTGGATCATAGATTTGAGATCGTTCACATCCCTGAGTTATCATTTAAGGCTCTTTACAAACTCCAGCAGACACTGCATTGGTTAAAAACACTGATACAGGGTTTTCTTTGCAACAATAGCTAAAGACTTGTACATGTGTTCAACTCCTAGCAGTTCAAATGATAAATAGGTATCCACAGAACAAGATCTGGTCTCCAAAGCTATACATTTAAATGGCTAAAACATTTCCACACATGTTCCTTAATATGGATCTTATATACACTTCAGATATTTGGGGAGAAGGTTACAACATGCATTGAAAATTTCAAAATTTGGTCACATAGATTCAATTTCTTATAGCACTTTCAGACGTACAACTACTCCTACCGTTTTAAGGGAAGTGCTTAAGAAAATTCTCATATTTAAAATGGAAAACTTAGGTGCAAGTGATGATTTTCAAACAAAAACCGTAAGAGGACCTTACTCTCTGCCATAGTTGAGTTTTAGTATTATAGTTGATTTATCTTAAGAACGTATGGATATTCTTATACCACTGATTTTCATCCACTACCATGTGTATTTGAATATCTACTGGATACCAGTACAACTGTGTGATACTATAATAGTTTACTAACAGCAAATCCCTCTAACTATTTTAAGACCATCTACGATATGGAATGCCATTTTGAATTATTCTCTTAAAACAAGTCAGTCATTTAGTAATCAAAAAGTACTATTTTACTTACTGTCTCCTAGGAGTATGAGATCTAGACCGTGACTTTGTTCTTGACCTTGATCTACTAGCACTTCTGCTGCTCCTACTTCTCTTGCTTTCTTTTCTCATGCTTAAATTAAAAAGAAAATTTGAAAATTTACACTTAACAAAAGCAAATTTATTTTCACAAAACTAGATGGCAAAGACTTATTTGAAAGTGCCTGACTTAAGTTTGACTGGCTTAAAAAGCCAGATTTTTCCTACCCATTGTAAGGGCTCTCTGAAGCTAGTTGCCTTTCTTCTGGTTCTTTTTTAATAGTTTTGGCATTCACAGATACTGGCGTTTTCTCCTCAGTTTTCATTTCTCTTGGGGAAGCTAAGAACGAGAGCAAATAATTCAAGGTTAAGATGTTATACACTAGTGGTAGAATCTGCCATGAAGGAACAGGATTTTTTGGTATATTTTATGCAAGTGTTAACTTTATATAAGCACGAACTTAAAAACTTTTAATGCTGACTGCTGCTTTCCTCTTTCCATTTAGTAGCTACTCCTGTAAGTGAAAATACTACAATAAAGACACCAGTAAAATCTTTTATTTAAGTAGCCTGTAAATCATACGATGGCAAGTACACTGTCTAATGCGTTTTTTCTTTAAAGATGTATTTATCCTTTTGTCCAACGTACATGTAATAGGCACAAATTAGGAAACAAGATGAAGTATGTCTCTCCATCAAGAGTAATACCCTGCTCTAACCCGCTCCCCTCACACATACTTTGTAGAACCATGGAAAAATAGATAGCCCTTGCACCTTGTCCTGAAGTCAGAATTAGGCTGTTGGAACAAAATTCTGAGAACAGAAGCCAGTTCTAGTTGGCCTCATTGAGAGCTGCAGACAAGGTGTTCTTGCTTAGTTAAGATATGAAACTTATCTTACTACAGTAAAAGCTTTGTTGTCTGGCATGGGTTTAGTCAAAAATTCTGGTTAACAAAGAGTTATACTTACCAATGGAGGGAGGGAGTCTGGGTGCGGGAGGGGGCTCAGGGCTGGGACATGGGAAGGGGTGTGGGGCACAGGCTCTGGGAGGGAGTTTGGGTGTGGAAGGGGCTCAGGGCTGGGGAGGAGGCACAGGAAGGATTGCAGGGTGCTGAATCCAGGCAGCACTCACCTTGGGTGGCCGCCCACAAGTGGCAATATGTCCCTGCTGCTCCTAGGTGGAGGTGTGGTCAGGTGGCTCTGCATGCTGCCGCTGCCTGCAGGTGTTCCCCCCCACCTCCCAGCTCCATTGGCCATGATTGGCTAGCGCTCAGGGAGGGGGCAGTGCACAGAACCCCATGGCCATTCCTCCACCTAGGAGCAGCCAGCACATGTTACTGCTTCCGGGGAGCCCCACAGAGCCAGGCAGGGAGCCTGCCAGTCCTGCGCCAACCATACTTTTAATTTGTATTGGGAGATCTCAGAAATGTCAGTTTCTAGAACTTTCTGGTTGGTAAAGTGCTGGATAACACAGGTTTTACTGTACTAGCTTGAGCACGTAAGCTCATGGAACCACGCAATCAGGTCATTAACCACGAGCAAAACATTTAGGGTTTCATTTCAAAACCAATGCCATGAATTGTACCACGTACTGGATGTTATTTGAGAGGAAGATTTTATCTTATGCCTCGACTAACCAACGGCAGAATTACCATTACAAATTGAGTTGCTGGCTTGTTCTGAACGCCCTCAAATCCCATTTTCACTCAGCTTTGAGGGAGCTAGCCATACATAAAATTATCCCCTCACCCTCCCTTTAGGAGTCCATAAGGGACTTTTACATGCACTACTTCAAAGAACTTTCAAAGTTCAACCAAATTGCAAGTTCTCAAGGAATAGCTACTTTGAAAGATACAAAACAAAATAAAGATTTAGTTTCTATACATTTGCTCTAGTCTTCAGATAATGTACTGTAATAATTTATTGTGTGTTTGTACATTGCCTAGTATAATCATGCCCAATCTAGCTGTGGCCTTTAAGTGTTACTGGAATTTAAATGTTAAAAATACAATTGAAAGATGTATTGGCAAAAAGTCGAGACTTGTATGTTCTAAACTGACAGGATCCTTTTAAAGTTCTTTACAGCATAATTTTAATTATTGGCTGGTCTGTTAAATGTATACCAAAAGCTATGTTCTATGCACTGTGGCTATTCTATATTATTGCCAAGACAGCACTGCTACTGGAGCTTCCATTTCTAGATTTCTGAATTGTTCACATTCACAGCTTTGAATTGCAGTGGTCCTACTGTACCTTGATGAATAAACACATATTGAAAGGTGTTTTAAAACAATTTTTAGAAATACCTAGCACAAGGAAAATAATGAGCAGGCACATCTGTTAAAAGAGGAATTGAGTTGTGTCATGTGACTAGATTTCAAGTTAACAGTGTCACTTTAAATAGTCTATTGCATTTCAGAAACACTGGCATATGAAAATCCCACTTACTCACACAAGCCATACTTACAAGCTTTCAATATTTATTATGTACTTCCACAGTAAAGCTACTGTGATGCATATGCTGAATGTGTACCATTAAGTGGCATTAACCAAGTAGTATGACATAATGAGCATTTAATCGATACTGCAATTTTCCTTCAATATCACATTATTGCAGATTGCCAATAATGGGTCCCAATGAAAATCCAGTAACCAAAAGTAATTAAAATGTTATCCTCTAGCTTTAACCATATGAAAAGTTTTACATAATTTCACAACTCTCAATGGAGAATGAGAAATTTTACATCTCATTCCTTCTACTGCATCAAAGTATAGAATCAGAAGAGATTCATTATATATAGACATCTTCCTACAGGACTGTTCCTCGCATTGTAACTTACATGGTTTGGAAGCAGGAGAAAAGCCACCCAGTGTTGAGAGAGCTGGAGTACCATCTGGGTTTAATCCTTTTGCTTTAAGTTTAGCTTCCTGTAATGCCATTTTTCTCTTTTCTACTTCTTTATCCAGCAACTCATAATTAGGCTGTTTAAGAAAGGAATATGCACTGTCAAGATTTTTAGGACCAAGATTACTCTAATCAATATACCACACCTATTATTGTATCTGACACCCATGCATTAAGCAACAACATATCTAACCTGGGTTATATGTGATTCACTTTCTCATGCTCTTCCCCAAGGAGGGAATGGTGAATACAGGGGAGCTTTTTTCTGGTAGATTTTTAATTGTACGTGTTTACATATGTGTTCCAACTCCAACATATACACCCTACTTGGCAATGCTAACTTTATCTTCATTTAAGTTAGTCGATTCTAAAAACAAGCTACCTTTTTCCTAGTATAAAGCTTCAGAGTTGTTATACATATCTCCTGAATTTCATCTTCTGTGGTGCCAAAGAGTAGAAACCAATGAGGACGGGTAGGCAGTGGAATCTAAGAGACAGAATTAAGCCTTAATATCTAAAGATCAAAGAAATCTGACCTTTAGTATCATTACAGAGGTTTTCCGGGAACAAAAACAGTTACTAATAATGAATATGCCAATCCCAAGCAATTAAACACAAACACACTTACCTGAAGAGCTCTAGCAGCAAGATAAATACAAGCACATGCTATTGTCTCTGGTTGAAAACGAACGAACACATTAGTTCGAAGACTGTCATTCATGTAATTCCTAAAAAAAAAATTTAATTACAAGTTTGTCTCATGTTCACTTATCACTTTCAGTTTAAAGAAACAAAACTGGAGACTCAATCTACTTTATTATTTTTTCTTTAACTTACATATACTTATTGCCTTTTTTTAGACTGTAGTTTTAAAGGGTTTAACATTTTGAATTTGTTGCTTACTTTTGTAACATCAAAATATGCACCATTGTCACTGCTCTGAAGTCCCAATGCAAGAACTACTTCTCACTTAGAAACAGAACTCTCTGAATATCACCAAATGAGGGATTTTTGCAAATTTTATGGTTAAAATTCATTTTTTCCCCAAATACTTTAGGATATTCTATGAAGTGTCCATCAAACTAAACTTTACAAATCTATAAAGTCTAACGAATAGTTTGTCCAGTTAGATGATCAGCCAAGCATGTTTTTCTGTAGGTGTTTACTGTCACTTAAGCAATGAAAGCCCTCTACCCAAGAGGTAAATCCTTTTTTGTCTGAAACTCAAGTGTTTAAGAACTGATATACTTTTATATCCACTACCATTATGAGGTAGCTAAACATATGACCAATAAAGTCTGTTAAATGTTCCACATAATACACCAGCTCTGCTTCAACTTTATTTATTCTATTTTGGAAGCAGATAACCATCTTAGTTGCTTGCCCTGTGTCAACCATTTAACCTCGTGTTGGATAAAGTTAAAAATAACTGCATCTTTCAATAATCATTGGGACTGGTTACTAAAATTGCATAGTTAACTTCACACTTACTAAATTATAGCACTTTTCTTCTACCAAGAAAGTACTGCCAAGTATTGTTATGCCAATAATGACTTTTGAACTTCAGGGACAGCTCTAAAAATTTATAACATGTGAATTACAGAAGTTAACAGCACAACCAATCACCAGTGATTTATATAAACTGGTGCCCAACGTTCAGTTTCTAAATACTGATAAGAAAGTATGAGCATGCTGTATTCACTTTAAGTAACTTCATAATCCAAGCTTAATTAAGTCAGCTGAATCCATATTGGTTGAAAGTAGTCAATCCAAAATGTGTCCATGGGTCCTTTGGATACACTAAAGTAAGTAGGTAGGCAACACATATACATTTAGAAACATGTTGAACAGTTACTTCTAGAAGCAAATATACAAATCCTTTTGACACCCGGACAGAACTAGAAGATGCTGCCAGATGGATATGGACCACTTCAGTGAATCTCGGATGAGAGCTTGCACTGGATTGACTGGAGAGAAGGGCAGCCAATCAGGCCATCCCCAGGTGAGCTGTGGTGCAGAGGGCAGAGTTCTATGACTTACCATCATGGACTACCCTTTAATTAAAGAGTAGAAAAAAGAACAAAGTTAAATTGAGTTCTCCATTAAAGTAAGTTAATCAAACCATGAAAATAGTAAGCAGAAACAAGCATTAAATGTATTGTGAAATGTGTATATTTTAATCTAGAACTTACAGCTCAATGCTTTGCATATGGGACATCAAGCTTGTTATTTCTGCTACTATTTTCCTGGCTAGGAAAGATGGAAAAGAATGAACTTACCAGGCTGTCTGAACGAGGGTTTGATTACGTTCACATTCTAAGACTTGTAAATACATAACAATGATCTGCGGGATAAGAGAAAAAACTCAACTTTAACACACAAAGAAAAGCGAAAGATGCATGTTTTTAACACAAGAAACAATTGCCTTATATTTTTACGTGGTGGTGTTCTACTTCAATCCCACAGCAAAGGCTGTAAACCCATACACATCTAGTTCTTCTTGTCCATTGACACATATCCCCAATTTTACAACCTTTACATGACTGTCACCTCTGCCATAGTGTAGGCAAGTGACTTCTACCAAGGCAACCACAAACTACTAATCGGCCAAATGTTTCCGCTGTGTGGACAATTAACTCCAGTTACCTATAGAGGGATGTGGGAGAGAGACCCCGGGTCACTTCCAAACCTGCATTTCTTCTATTACAGCTCACAGAGATGCTGTCAAGGCAGCTCAATACTTGAAAGCATGTATTTCATTTGACCACTCACCTTATGTGGATGCTTGACATGAACACAAAATCCCAACTCCTTCAGTACCCTCCTTTCTGCTTTGATTACTTGATTTTTGGTGTTTATGTAGTTCTGATCAAGTATCAAGGGGCTTGGAGTCCTATAGTTTGTAAGAAATAAAATCAAAACTGTTTTGCACATCCAGAATAGTTGCATCTCTGTTTTCCCTTCCAACCAACTAATGGCAACAGAAACCTGTTTTAAACTCCTGCAAGCAAGTTTAAGCATTAATCTTGTGCTGTCCAAGTTTAAGCTAGTTTAGTTTCAACCTGTAATTCCTGTAGCGTATCTCTGATTATAGCGAAACTAAGACTGCCATCTTGCTAACATTAGTCCTGTTACTGACTGTGCAAGCTGCCTTCCAGTCTCAAAACTAAAATAATGTGATTTACAATTTATAATGCAAATTTCAGATACCTACAATGCCAACATTTGAAAGTGAGCAATGAAGATAATCTGAATACACTAACTATTACCTCTAGCAAAAGGCTTGTTTAACTATTTAAGTGCTGTATCAGCTATTATTAAGTTTAATTTAAGCAAGTTAATGTTTTATTGTACTGGAATTGCCTATGCATAGGACAAAAGGGAAGAGTCCATATCAAAATTTGAAAGAAAGCAAGTGTACCAAGATCAGATTTAAAAAGAGTAAACAGAATTTCCAAGGGAGCTTCAAAAGAGACCACCAGTGACCTCTGAGCAAAGAGGACTCCGAAAATTACACATTGCGGTGCATCCTTTTACACAAAGCAGGACACCCCCTGGAATACTGAGCTATTAGAAAAACTAAAGCCTGCAGTTCAGTACATCAAACATTTGCAAGGTAAGAACTCTCAAACAGAAAGATACACAAACCTGGTATGTCATGCAATTTCCAATGTCTCCACCCACAGTCCTGCAATATATTGTATTCAGGTAATTAAAAGGGTAAAGTCTCCAAAAACAACCCACAACGGCACTAATTACTGCACAGTATAGCAATCAAGCAACATATCCTATTTTGTTTATTCCTCCCTTTTTCTAGGCTTTTGCTTCCTAATTCATTTTTGTCTACATTTTTTCTTTATACTGTTGATTTAGCTTACAAGGTCTTAGAGCAGGGACCTGTCTTATATGCCTGTAAAGTACACAGCATATTTTGGGCGTTATACAAGTCAAAGGATAACAGTTTATCCCCTCAGCAACTAATTATACATCAAAAAAGTGAATCAAATTGCATTATTTAATTTATCTCCAGCATTCCCAGCAAAACTTTTCTACATTATGATTTGACTGCAAAGATGCAATATCCATCAGTACAGGAAGACTGCAGATGCAACTCAGCATAATAAATATAACATGTGGTACTTATAACACCTCTTTCAGAGGCCACCACAGTCTGCAACTCACTTCTTCCAGCTGGACCACTGAGGGAAGTAATTAGTGGTCTAGTTCCCCCTGCTGGCAGAATGGGGTCCAATATATTGCAAGATGAACTTTGGAATGCCTTTGATGTTTGGATTAACTGTATGACCTGGGAGCACTCTAAATTACTAATTCCATGACAGCTCAAAATTTGTCATTAAACTGCATTTTACTGATGTATATAACTACAAGAATCTCAAAGAACGTCTATTCAAAAACTGTTATATCCCTCAAACTGAGTCTACTTTGCTAATAAGACATTACATTGTTTAAAGGGGTATTTTTTGTCTTGGTCAAGTTATAGTTAAGGTCCATATATATATATATAAACAAAATAGTAAATTAATAATAAATATTGACCACCCCTGCTGCACTAAAGCATAGTCACCCACGTTTTAAGCAAGAATAACTAGTTTATGAATCATTGTTCAACTGAGGAAAAAAGTCAACAAATGTTTGGTTTTTTAAAGTGAAGCTGAATCAGTAGTATCTCAATTCTGTATAGTTGTCACATGTTTAAGATCATCATCATGTACCTAAGGTAAAATGCAGCAAGTTACCAAGTCTGGAAACAAACTCATTCGAATCTTCTATGGGGAAAGAAATACCTGGGGACAGGTGATTATCCCATCAATCTTATTAAATCTGTGACAATGACTTGTCTAATAAGTACAGACTATATGCAGCTTATTCCACTTCACATACTGCAAAGATTACAACCCCACTTATCAAAATATCTCCTCTTACTTTTAGGAGGGGATCATTGCTAAAGGAGGAATTTTTGAACAACTATTAGGTCAGCAGGGATTCAATACTTTTAGTGTCTCATGATGAGTTTTAAGATATGCTGAGACTTATCTTAAATGCTTAGGGTGGGATTTTAGATATATTGCTTAGGTTAGAATACTAAAGGCAGGCTTATTCTGAAGCCTAGCTAAAGCATTTCAGAGACAGTATTAACTTGGATGTTATATTTTATTTATGAGTTTAACAACCAAAATATTAGCAAAACCATTATGTTTCAAGGCAAAAAACTTGATAGTTTAGCTGTATCTATTCAACTCCTCTTCTTGTTAGTAGTATGCTACTTTGTGATAAGTGACAGAGAAACATCTCACCGAACACTTAAGTCCACAAGTCAGGACCCAGTCTGACCATTTTTATAGGCCTACTATAGATGTTTGTGACAGCAGTTCATATACAATGGTTATTTCCTACCTTCCATTAATATAGGCTTTTGCAAAGACGAATTCTCGAACTACATAAGAAACTCCAACATGTTATGAAGACCTACAATGCTATCCAGACCTATAACCACCAGAAAGATTAGAAAATAGAATTATAAAGTACTCCATATTTGTAGTCTGATTTTCAGAGGGGCTGAGTACTTAAAATTCCTCCTTTACTTGAGCAGTAGGACCTCAGCACCAAAATGATAGGGAAGGGACGATAATCAAGCCATTAAAGGATGTCTGTTTTACTCAGTTACCCAGACATGCACCATGTTCATCAGGGACATCAGTTTTATGGTACTACAATCCTAACAAAGAGTCCAGAGAAAGAACTTACGTTCATAGCATCTAGATAGCATTAAAAGAAATGGAAAACTCATGATGTGCAATTTTGGATTTATCTACTTTATCACAAATATGATTCTGCATAAAAGGCAGTCAATTGTGCCCTACTGGTGACAGAAATTAAGTCTTCAATTTTTAAGCTAACAAAGAATAATTACACATGCGTCTGACGAAGTGGGTATTCACCCACGAAAGCTTATGCTCCAATACATCTGTTAGTCTTAAAGGTGCCACAGGACTCTGTTGCTTTTTAAAGAATTAGGAATTTACACCATTCTTAAGATGGCATGTTAGTTCTAGAACTTCTTAATTTGCACCTATCTCCTAGTAAGAGGAAAGAAAAAGTTGCCACTGCTTCTTCCTGCAAATGTCCTCTGTCATAAGGATTTTCATTGTGCACAACACTCTGAATAGCCATTTTGCTGCTGGCCTGAAAGGGGGGGGGGGAAGGAAGGGGAGGAGAGAAGATCAAGCGCTGCAAGGACTATTGAGATGTCTACTCTACCTACGGATCAGAAGTGCACCCCAAAGCAGCTTTCAGATTCTCTTCCTGAACACTGCACCCAACAGTCTACCTTGCAATATCATCATTACAGTTAAAGTGCCAAGTTTCACTAGAAAGGAAATATGTACGCAGAACATGGAGCTAGTGGCCATAACCTAGATAGCCTAACATTAAAGGTTAGTCACAAAATAATCTAAAACTATGACTAGTGAATCAGACCATAAAACTAGGACGTTTTGTAATATTAATAATTAAATGAACTGCCAAAAGTGCAGTCTTTTCTATCTTTTACCAATCCTAATTGGAATCACCACCTTTGATACTGATACTAGAACATTTTTTCTGTTTCCATTAGAAAGCAGATGGATAAGAAACAGAAGATGAAAGAAAAACCCTAACATTTGTAAACATTAAAAATACCTCACACCACAGATGTGATCCACTCAGATCGCTCATTGCCACTGAGAGAGCCTGAAATTTGTCACATTATTTAATGTGACAAAAGATGAAATAAGAGTTCTATTTTGTGTGATATTCTAACTGAAACACTGCAGGCGTCAAGATTTGCATATATTACAAGCCAGCGTCATGAAGTTATTTCACTGATGATGTAAAAATAAGAGTGGCTTCCTAAAAGCTTCCCTTAAATCAGTTCATAAGACTATAAAACTGATGTCAGAGGAGGAGTGGGTGTTATATATAATACAGTGGGCTATAACCCACATCAACTGCAACTTATGTTCCACATGCTAAACATGGCTCAACATATGCAGTCAAGTATGTTTTCAGATATTCCAAAAGAACAAGTTCTTAGTGTGCGGTTATGAAAAAAAAGGCTTTCAATTTAATACCACAGGCACTTATTCGTGCAACAAAAATGTTATGTATAATACTCCGTGGCATATTGTCACAATGAGAATACAACAGAAGCATTTATTTGTCAAAAAAATATCTTTAGCCCTGTGCCTACTACCTAGAAGTGAGCTACTTAGTTGACCAAAGGCTTTGTATGAGCTTCTGACTTGAGAATTCAGGCATCTGAGCCCCAATCATGCGAACACATGCACAGGTGAGGTAGTTAAAGTTTTTTGTTTTTTTAAGCACAAGACTGTGCGTATGCTAGGTCAGGGCCTTTTTTGTATTCTTGAACAACAACGTTTATATATCAAATCTCAACCGTAAGAGGCAAAAGTTAGAACTAGGAACCAGTAAGTGTCTAAAGAAGGATATAAAGAATGAGTATTTAATGCTTCAACAGAAATCAGAGTTTTAGTACTTTGCAGATTAACAGAAATTAAACTAAGGCAATATGAAAACTAAGTGTAACATAACTAGACTGTTTCAATTCTTCTTGTGTCACGATGTCAGTGAAAATTCTAAATAGAGCCTAAGTGTTATCTTCAAATAAAAAAAATATTAAATATACTAAAAACCTGGACAGCAAAGAAAAAAGCTTATAACAAGATACAGGAGTTTTCCAAATGGTTCACCAGCGGCCAACCTGTTAGTCCCCCGATTCCAGTGACCTATTCTCAGAGCACTGGCTTCTCCTTGGGGATTTTCGATACTTCACTCACTGTTGCCATGACGACAGCTTCATCTCTATGTACCACTCCACATCACCCAGGCTTTGGTAAATGTAGCTGGTCGCTGTATAGTCGGTTGCAAGGGAAAAAAGAGCTGAAGTTAATAACGTGTACAGTTTACGTATTAGTAAGCTTGTAAAAAGTACAGAAAAAATGTTTATATCCAGCTTGTTTTAGAAAAGCAAGCCTGAGTGTCTCACTTCGACATTAAGATTAATTTCATGCAGATTCATTTCTCAGAATCTTAAGGCAATGATACCCATTTCGATATAAGTGAATTAACAAATGGGTCAAGAAGTGATCTCTGGGCATGATGCATTGTAGACACCACTTAACATGCGTAAATGATATTCTGAATTGGAACAGGCTATCTGGAAAAAAATAAGTTTCTCTGATCCTTCCAACACCATATAAAAGTTAACTCATTCTTATTCTCATAGCACAAAAAAGCATTTTTATATCACCAATTAACCTTTAGTCTCTGGCTCAAAGATGAGACATTAAATGAACCAGTTTTAGTAATCAAATAAGAAGATTCCTTTGTTGTAATTATGGTAAATGGTAATCTTCAAGAGATTCCATGGAATCTCAACTGTAAATTTACAGAATTCTCCCAGTGCCAACAAGTGCAAGAAACCATTAGAGCCTCGTTTTAAAAACTAGGTTCCATTCAAATCAGACACAGATAGTCAATTTTTCTATTACTAAAACTGACTTTAAAGAGGTGAGCAAGTGGCAATAAAAGAAAGTTTAACAAACTGGCTAGATTTTGTGCATTGTAAGTACTGAATATGTAAAATAAATTCACCATAAATACAAAGTTCCCTAAACTTTTTCTATTCTGTTTCTTCAAAAAGTCAAGTTGTAGAATATATTTTTTTAAATTCCCCTTTCCACCTAGCAAGACAGAATACAAAAAAATAGTTTTATTTTTAACTAGTAGAAAAGAAAGTCCTTCAGAGCTTTAATTTACTGTATTCTGTATCTTTCAATGCAGTCAATACAACTAGATAGGTTTACTAGAGACAACACAGGTGAGGTAATACGACTGAAATGGCTTCATGAATATCTGCAAAAAGTCTGAGTTACTGTTTAAAAGCCAGGCTTAAATATTGCCTTCTTGTGAAATATTTATTGAGCATTCCTCCCCTTCAAACACATTCCCTGCACCTTCTTTAATCTAACAATGTAACCTTGCTTTACACTTAAAAAAAAACAAAAATTAAGCACTCAACTGAAAACGGCTCTACAAACTAAAAGCGGAATCACCACAGAACCACACACAGATCAGATAAATGAATACAAGTTTCAATTTTACTGATTTGAAAGTTCTCACTGTACCATTAAAGTACCACTCATGTTCTGTAATCACAGGTGCACTCAGCTTCCAAGATTCAATCCTACATTCCTTGCTGATGATGTGTCATTAAAGCGCCATACACTGTAGATCAAATCATACTTTCCACTGTCACTATTATACAGCTTTCTCACCACAAGTGCTGTTATGCTTATATACTTCAGTCTATTTTACTGTCTACAGTAGCCAAGTATAGAGAATATTCTAACAAGATATGTCACTAAGATACTACAGAATTATTTAAATTTTCACAAAGCACTTTTAGCAAAGTAGACCTACCCTAAAGATTAAAAAAAAAAATACAAAACAATCCGCCAGCTAACCAAACTTATACCTAAGACTTCCTTTCAGAAACTCAAAGACCCCCCCAATTCAATCAGGGACAGACTTTACATTGGAACCAATACTCAGACCTGCAGCTATATGAATCATGCTTTCAGAGCAATATATTTCTGCCTTTTCCAAATCATCAAAGTCACACTGATGGAGACCAGCTGCAAAAACGTTAATGTGTATGTAATAGCCAATTCTCAATTTTAGAGTGTTGGACTTAGCCTGGAAGATCAAACTGGTTTGATAAATCTGGCATATATTACAGTGATAGTGGGTGGATATACTGAAAATAGAGCTAATCTTACCTTTTTGCTCTTAACTGGCGCAAATGATGAAAGACATTTATCACATCTCTTATACGACGAGGTGCTTCTTCAATTTTGGAAGCGAGATTGATGCAGGCCATAGCAACAATCTGAAAAGAAGCCCATTTCCGTGAGACGGAGATTTGTAGGTCCCAGTGGACACGTTACACAATCAGATGGCGAAACCACCCCCTAAAGGCTGAAAAACGCAGCTTTACCGACACTACTTCCCTAAGGAAGTGCCGGGAGGGCCCGGGGCAGAGCTAGTGCCCCCCATGCAGATCGGACCAAGGAGCCCCACGAAGCTGGGGCTGGGCGAAAGCCTCAAGCAGCCCGCGCCCCACCCCGGGACAAGCGGGTACGCCGGCCGGCCGCGCCGGGACTCACCTCGAAGTTGTGCTTGACGAAGGACTTGGAGTAGAAGAAGCGGTGGAACAACACCTGCCCCGTCGCCATCGCCACCTGCGAACACAAACCCCCGGCCAGGGGGAGATGAGCCAGCTCAGTCGGCGGGAGCGGAGCCGGCTCAGCCATCTCCCCCGGAGAGCCGGCTCCAGCACTAGGCCGCCGCCATTTTGTGTCAAGCACCCGGCTGGCGCCCTCCCCCTCCCCCACTCCGACCTCCACACACACGCGCCCTCCCTGCAGCGCCTCCTCGCCACAATGGCGGCGCCACCCCTCGTCCCAAGCCGCGCGGTGACCTTCCGAGGCCAAGGCCTCCTCACCCCCCGAGCCGCGGCCTAAGGCCAAGGGGGCGCGCAGGGCCCCTCCCGCCGCCCAGCCCCGGGGGAGCGGGAGCTCTAGGCCCAACACTTACCTGTGGCAGGCGGAGGAGGATCCCGGCCGCCTGGATGAGCTCGCAGCCCAAGATGCGCAGGTCGGTCTCGCTGTGCAGGTCCAGGCCGTCCTGCATGGAAGGGGTGGGCGAGAGCCGCTCCTCGGGGATGAGCGAGTGGTCGATGGTGAGCGACACCTCCGAGTACAGCCGGTCCCCAATGAGGATGCCCGGGGCCGCTGGGGCCGGAGGAGGCGCGGCGGGAGCGGCAGCCGGAGAAGTGTGGGTCGCAGCAGAGGCCATGGTCGCTGAGCACAGAACCTACCGCACCCGGAGCCGGCCACGCAGAGAATAACCCGGCTTCTAGTGACGCAGTACACCGCGGCGCCTCCGCGCGCTGCGCACTGGGAAAAAAGAGTCCCGCCGCGCGTACAGCCTCAGCGCCGTGGTGACGCGCTCAGGAACGTAGTAGGGCCTTAATGTCCGCGGTGGGCGGGGCTATGGTACGGGGACGTTTCGCTGCTGGCCTGGGGGAAGCGGGTTAAGAATGAGAACGCGGGGCGCATAACTAGAGCACAACGCTGGGAGCCCGGACGCCTGGGTTCCATACCCAGCTCTGCCACAGACCCAGTGCCCCGGGGGTGTGCTTCAGTCTCCTCATTCTGTAAAATGGCTGTAATCACACACCCCTTTGTGAAGGGCTTTAGGGCCATCACACGGAAGGTGCTTATACATAATAATACATTAAACGCGGTACCTTGTAACGTGGGATAAGCAGCAACCCGTGCATACCTGCTCAGTCATTGGGGGGCATAGGCAGAGTTGGGATGCTGTAGGAATGATGCTATGCACTTACTGGTAAAGTTTGGAGGAGGTTTCCAGTCCCAGCACCCTTGGTAAAAATAACGCATTAGGAATCGAGAAGGCCAGGACCAGACTCACACTTAATATGTGCCGTAATTTCCTACAGAATGCTGCTGCATAACTTGTGTGATCTCTGTTCCAAGCCTCTTTATTTTTAATGGTTCTAGAAAAATCTTATTTGGCGAAACTGTTATTTTGAAATAATGGCCCTTCATTTACAGTCAGGAGGCCCCAAATTTTAAGACGAGACCAACCCTTGTCCAATGATAGGGCCATCATTATAGGCACAGTCCATGTATTAAAGTTGAGATTCTGTCAATATTTTAATTACTGCCTTTTTGTAGGGAGGGAGTAGGGGGGAAATAGAATTAGCTCATGTACGAATGAAAACAATCCCTTCTAACGTCCACTGTTTGAAAAATATGTATAGCTATTTTTTATTAATAAAAATACCAACTTAACCAAATTTGCTAAACACTGTATAAGTACTGAGCTCTGAATCATAGATCCAGAATTTAGTAAGATGCTCACCCTAGGGCTTGTGGATTTTTATGTCCTTCTCAGTCCTCTTCTCATCTTTGTGGGGAAACTTCTCCTCTGTCTCTTCCCAGTAGTCCAGATCCTCAAAATAGCCATCACGAAATCCCCATAAATCATAAACACTTAGAAGAGTTCTGAGGAGTGGCCAGGGTGAACAACTTAGAGAATTTTTCACTTGACCACAGCTCAAAGTACAGGTGATATTTATCCTGTTCCTCGGTGTCTAATACAGCATTGATCTCAGAACTGGAGAAGAAATTATGGTCCTCTTGGCAGTCTTCACTGGGTTATTTAAGCCTTATCTTATTCACTAATAATCAATCAACCAACAAATACTTAACTATAATCCACAGCAGTGTTTTATTGCAGACTTTCCTAGTCCAAATTCATTCCTTTTGTGTTATCACCATTTCTATATTTATTTTAACCTCTCTAATCTAGATTTATTGGACAAAACTCATCCTAGTGAAGTCTGTGGAGTTACAGCAGGGATGAATTCAACCTCACCGCACTACCATTTCCCTATTTTTCATTTTTGTGTAGGGGCTTTTGAGGGGCAGCTCATGTATTTGACAGCTCTTGCATCCTAGAAGAGGGGACTGAACCTCACTGAGTGTTGTGCCTGACAGAGGTGGCAGCAGTGTTAGTAGCTACCCACTCCTCTTGTATAGGTAATTAAACAACCTCCTCAAAAATGCTAACAGTCCTCTTGCCATCTGTGAGGCCCCACTGGCTGAAGTATTTTGTCATGCCTCTTTTTCCCATCAGCCTTCCCAACCTAGGGCTGGGCTCCAGGAGCCCAATATAAACTCTGACAGCTGGATTCCAACTGCCAAACTCCATGTGAACCTGCTGCTTCCAACATTCCATGCTCCTGGTTGGGGCTTACCTCTGCCAGTCAAGTATAGTCATGAAGCAGGACTCTCACAAACCCCCCTTCACAGCCTACTCTTCTTTCAAGCTTCACTTGTCTAATGCAGTGGTATAACGAGTCACAATTTTGGTACTGCTGTCAGCTTGTGGGGCAGGATAGCTGTTGTTACTGTACAATGAGACTGAGGCAGACCTGCCTCATGGGGAAGGAAAGTACTAAAATCCAGGTACAAACCTGCCTGGTAACCTACGGGAACATTCACATCACATCCACATATAGTCTGGCCTGATCACTTTTAAGATGGGAAAGGAACACCCAGACCTTCCTGATTACTCTCTTGGGTTAGTAGGGAACACGTACACACACATAAAGACCTGCCAGCTCACTCTGCTAGAAAGGAAGGAAACTCACAACCATACACAGTTCTGCCTGTTCACTCTCATGATGGGGGAGAGGAAACTATCACGCCCACAGCTACATACAGGCCTGCCATAGCAGAGAGTGACTTGACTTTATTACAGCAATTTTCATCCTAAAGTGATTTATAAACTATCATTTGTAAATTATTTGAAGTTGGGGGTTTTGGTGTAAATTCTTTGTTTTTAATAGCACAAGCTTGGAAAACTCAACACTTTCATGGAGAAGTATAAGATACATTTTATCCACAGAGACCCGATTGACTCTCATATAAACATTCATTTAATTCTGGTGAATGGGACTAGCTAAATACATATTTAAACATTTAAAACATTGTTATTCAACTAATTAAGTAAGCATTTGTGGCATGGACTAGAAAAGGGGTTGGCAACATTTGGCACATGGCTCGCCAGGGTAAGCACCCTGGCGGGCCGGGCCAGTTTATTTAGCTGCTGATAAAAAGAAGAACAGGAGTACTTGTGGCACCTTAGCTGCTGATGTGGCAGGTCCGGCCGATCGTGGCCCCCACTGGCCGCGGTTCGCCGTGACGGGCCAATAGGGGCAGCAGGAAGCCGCAGCCAGCACACTGCTCGCCCGCGCCGCTTCCCGCCACCCCCATTGGCCCAGGACGGAGAACCGCGGCCAGTGGGGGCCGCGATCGGCCGAACCTGCCGTGTCAGTAGGTAAATAAACTGGCCCGGCCCACCAGGGTGCTTACCCTGGCAAGCCGCGTGCCAAACGTTGTCTACCCCTGGACTAGAATATTCTTACAGGAAATGGTCTCCTGCTGCAACATACATGTAGCACTAAAGCAAAGAAATTTATTTTTAAAGCAAGAAAACATCAGTAATATAACACTGTCATGTTATGACTTTATTTCTTTTCTACAAGGTGACTGATTTAGGTGTAAACCGTTTATTGATAGATGTTGGTCCAGTAGAGTGACAGTTGCTCAGTACACTAACATTCATCTGCTATATTCTAGCTGGCTTAGAAACCTATCAGGTGCTTCAGCCAATAAGATGCCAGCTTACTCATATACCCTTTAAAAACTACTGTATTGGTATGATTAAACTGGTCTTTGGCTAAATCTGATAAGGTCAGCTATCCAGTAATGTGACTGATCATCACAGATTCCATTTAGTATACTTAAGTGATTGACTGCAGCAATTTAAATGTAGAGGTCATTAGAACATCTTCAAGTTGATAAATGTACATCCATATTTTTCTCTGGTGAAAGCTCTTAATCATTCTAGTGGCTTATGGTAAAGGTCCCTCAGAGAGGGAAAACTTTTGGGATGTAACAACACAGAGGACATGCAGACTGTGGTCCTGGATAAACAGGGATGATAGAGCTTTGTTTGTACCTTAAGTGACACCTGAGAGCATGGGAAAGATTTGGATTCAGATGATAAAGGACTCTTTAAAAAAACAAAAAACAAAACAAAACAAACAAAAAAACAACCCCCCACACAACACATGGTTTAATTACAGTACAAGATAATTTTACAGCTGAACTGTAGTTCTTTTCATCCCTCAACCAACCAACCAAAAATAGCCTTTAATGAAAATATTTACCATATTTACATTGGTCCACATATTGTAACTACAGTATAATTATTTATTTGTGCTGATCCTATTCTGTGTACCAACTTGGTTTTGTTTTAAAATTTGAGGCCTTCTGGATTTAAGTGTAGTTTCATCATTTTAAAAGAGTAATAATTCAACCAAAAATAAACTTCCAAGAATTATTAAAAAATAAGTAGTCTTGAAAAAGAGATCACATGCCACCAGTGAATATTCTGCTCCCCCCTTATAAGCATTGAGTAGTGCCTTCCTCTGCAAGTAGCCACATTGAAATAAATAAAAAGAACGAGGAGTACTTGTGACACCTTAGAGACTAACATATTTATTTGGGCATAAACTTTCATGGGCTAAAACCCACTTCATCGGATGCATGCAGTGAAAAATATAGTAGGAATATATATGTATACACACAGAGAACATGAAAAAATGGGTGTTGCCATACCAACTATAACGAGACTAATCAATTAAGGTGGGTATTATTAGCAGGAGAAAAAAAAACTTTTGTAGTGATAATCAGGATGGCCCATTTCCAACAGTTGACAAGAAGGTGTGAGTAACAGTAGGGGAAAAATGAGCACGGGAAATAGTTTTTACTTTGTGTAATGACCCATCCATTCCCAGTCTTCATTCAAGCCTAATTTAATGGTTTCCAGTTTGCAAATTAATTCCAATTCTGCAGTTTCTTGTTGGAGTCTGTTTTTGAAGATTTTTTGTTGGAGAATTGCGACTTTTAGGTCTGTAATTGAGTGACCAGGGAGGTTGAAGTGTTCTCCAACTGGTTTTTGAATGTTATAATTCTTAATGTCTGATTTGTGTCCATTTATTCTTTTCTGTAGAGACTGTCCAGTTTGGCCAATGTACATGTCAGAGAGGGGCATTGCTGGCACATGATGGCATATATCACATTGGTAGATGTGCAGGTGAACGAGCCTCTGATGGTGTGGCTGATGTGATTAGGTCCTATGATGGTGTCCCTTGAAAAGATATCTGGACAGAGTTGGCAACGGGCTTTGTTGCAAGGATAGGTTCCTGTGTTAGTGTTTTTGTTGTGTGGTTGCTGGTGAGTATTTGCTTCAGGTTGGGGGGGCTGGCTGTAAGCGAGTACTGGCCTGTCTCCCAAGATCTGTGAGAGTGAGGGATCGTCCTTCAGGATAGGTTGTAGATCCCTGATGATGCGCTGGAGAGGTTTTAGTTGGGTAGTTGGGGGATGAAGGTGACGGCTAATGGCGTTCTGTTATTTTCTTTGTTGGGCCTGTCCTGGAGTAGGTGACTTCTGGGTATTCTTCTGGCTCTGTCAATCTGTTTCTTCACTTCAGCAGGTGGGTATTGTAGTTTTAAGAATGCTTGACAGAGATCTTGTAGGTGTTTGTCTCTGTCTGAGGGATTGGAGCAAATGCAGTTGTATCTTAGAGCTTGGCTGTAGACAATGGATGTGTGATGTGGTCTGGATGAAAGCTGGAGGCATGTAGGTAAGTATAGCGGTCAGTAGGTTTCCGGTATAGGGTGATGTTAATGTGACCATTGCTTATTAGCACTGTAGTGTCCAGGAAGTGGACTGGTCCAGGCTAAGGTTGATGGTGGGATGGAAATCGTGGAATTCCTCAAGGGCTTCTTTTCCATGGGTCCAGATGATGAAGATGTCATCAATGTAGTGCAAGTAGAGTAGGGGAGTTAGGGGATGAGAGCTGAGGAAGTCTTGTTCTAAGTCAGTTATAAAAATGTTGGCATACTGTGGGGCCATGCGGGTACCCATAGCAGTCCTTCTGACTTGAAGGTATACATTATCCCCAAATGTGAAATAGTTGTGGGTGAGGATAAAGTCACAAAGTTCAGCCACCAGGTTTGCTGTGACATTATCGGAACTGCTCAAACAGTGAGGTACTACTTAGCATGGGAGAGGGTAACTGAATCTGGACCCACCTGTGCAAATAGTAGGAGACAGAACACAATTCTCTGTTTTTAACTGATATGAGAGGGAAACTATGGAGGAAAATGCAAAGGAAGGTAAATTCTTAAATTTGACCTACTTTTTTAACTTATCTATTTTGGGAAGGCTTTATCATTTTTTAAATGGCCAGAAAGCCAAGGAAAGAAGAGTTTTCTTAAATTTGTAATGTTATTTGGTGGTACCTGAACTCTTTTTTTAGGGCAGGATTTGTGATGACTTCCAGCTTGCTAGAAGGAAGCAATCCTAGGGCCATTTACATTTATTCCAAGAGCCAGATGGGATAAACCTGAGCTTTGCAATGTAAATCTTTTTAGGTATGACTATTGATCTCCCAAAGACTGCTGAGAGGGTTGTATTACTGTTTGATAAATCGCTTCAGAAGAGAGATTTTTTGAGACGAGTACTCATTACAGTGTGTCAAAAGTCATGTAGTTACATTTCTGTGTATTGGGCTGACTACTACAGCAGGACTTCAGTGGGGCAGAACTGGCATCCCGTAACGTGAGCAGAGGCTGGTGACAGCTTGTTCTCCTTTCCCTGGAAGCAATTTATTCAGTTTCCTCCACCGCTCATTTACATTTATGGTGTTTATTGCTGAGATAAAGACTGCAAATGGAATACACACCATTCTATTCATGACATATTTTCATTACCTTTCCTTCATCTCATGGGGCCCACCAAAGGGCATGGAACATACATTTATGAGCATGCAGGGACATGAACAAAATTATCCCATGTGCTCACACTGACATGCGTGTGATGGAAAGCATGCTCATGAGCATGCACTGATGTATTAAAACCATCCCCCCATGCACTTGTGTGGACACACGTGGTAGAAAGAATGCTCACAAGCACGTGCTGACACAGATATCAGCCTTCCAAGAGCTTGCACTGACACGTATGAGGGAACTACATGCACTGACACACGTGCTAGAAAACATGCTTACAAGCATGACGTGTGAATGAAATCATCCCCCATGAGCTCACACTGACACCTGTGCGATGAGATGCACTCACGAGCACACACTCACTGACACTTGTGAATGAAATCTTCTCCCATGTGCTTGCACTGACACGCAGGCTCACGAGCGAGCACGCATAGGCCCGTGTGAACAGACGTACATCTACCCGTGACCCTGCCAACTGCCGCTGCCAGCGGCACTGGGCTGGCGCACGCGCACACTAACAGCTCCCCATGCGCCGGCGGAGGGCGGGGTCCGGCTCCGAGCGCCCGCTCCCGGCAGGCAAGCGAACGGAAAGCCGCTAAGCCCCACCCTGTCTTCCCGTCACGCAGTGACGCAGACCTCGCAGCCCTTTCACATTTAACCTGGCCGTGCGGGAAATTCCCCTCCGACGAGTCACTTATCGGAATGATACCGTCTCACTCAACCTATATGCCTCCGCTGCTCGCGCCACCGAACCGGTACTAGCTTCTTCCTCCCTGTCTTGGCAGCCGCGGCAGCCGTTTGCGAAGGCGATAGCAGATCCCGCCCCTTGGGACGGATTTGAGTTCTGATTGGCTTACTCCATTTGATTGGCATTAGGCCTATTGCTCTCTGGCCCTTGGTGCGTTCCTTGCCCAGGCCGCACCGGCTAGGGCTCCCTGCTATGGACTGGCCCTGGGTGTCAAACTGCCCCTCGCACCAGCCTTTCTGCGCTGAGGGCAGCAGTCCCAGGGGCTGTGGCGGGCCACCCCAGGAGAGCACACCGGCTGTGTAGCCGGGCCTGTGGTCCCCTCATCCCCTAAGCAGGGGCAGGGGGTGAAGGGGTGACCGTGTTGGACCCAGACATCCCCTCCATGCAGGGTCTCCCATTACCACAGTGCATGGGGGGTGGGGGAGGGATTCCAGCAGCAGAGATCTCTCCCCTCAATGCAGGGCAAAGACTGGCCTGAGTGTGCAGAGCTTGACTGGGGCATGAGGTCAGCAAAAATGCAGAGGATGGCTTGTGAGCAGATCTTGTCTGAACCTGGGTGGGGACCCACCACCAGAGTGAGGAATAAACGATGATAGGAGGCTGCCACCAAAGACTTCTTCCTCTCACTACCCAGAAGCAGACAGAGGAGATTGGACTGGTGTAGGAGGTGCAGAACTTGTCTGGATCATACAGCCTTCACGAATATGGGGAGGTCTACATCTCTGGTCCATTACCTGAGGAGGAGAAAGAGGTGGTGAACAGGGCCGGATTAACCTTTTGTGGGCCTGGTGCCAAACATTTATGGGCCTCCATGTAGTCATTATGGGCCCCTCCCAATATGAGCCCAGCACGATGGTGCTGTTGGCGCCATTATAAACCCAGTACTGATTGTGACTATGTCTACACTACCAACGGATCCACACTCCGGTGATCAATGCCCCAGGGGTCGATTTAGTGGGTCTAGTGAAGACCCGCCAAATCGACTGCAGATCACTCTCCGGTAGACCCCAGTACTCCACGCTGAACGAGAAGAGTAAGGTAAGTCGAAGGGCCATTGATCCAGCATGGTGTAGACACCGCAGTAAGTCAACCTAAGCTAGGTTGACTCCAGCTACATTATTCACATAGCTGAAGTTGTGTAACTTAGGTTGACTTACCATGGCAGCGTAGACATAGCCTATATTCTGGTAAGTCACATGTGGACATTGGGTGATGCCTAAAAAACTAAGCCTCTCCTTATGCTCTCAGTAAGAGTCAGTCAGTCAGTAGCTGTTTCATTCTATTTTGCCTTAACAAACAGAGCTGATCCAGCTTCCTTCAGACACTTTGCTTTGACCTTTCTCTGTAGCAAAAGGAAACAGTATCTTTCCAGGCCCCTCAGCGATGTTGATATCAGGCCCATCCCAAGAAAACATTAGAAGTTCCAGCCTGACTCTGAAGGCAGAATGATGTGATAGACCTATCTAACTTTGATATGGACTGAGGCTCCATGTTATAGCAGCAGGTGCTCTGATACACCAGAACCACTTTCTGTTCTTGGGAACTATTATCTCATGTACCACCTGCTATTCTGCAGCTGCAGAATCTGGAAATAGTGTGAGGAGAGATAATGAACAAATTTACCAGGTGTTTCCCTTGCATACAACTAAGCAGCTTCTACAGAAATACTTTATCGGCTGTGAGCAGCAAGCAAAGCTTTCAGTACTTAATCCATTTGTGAAGTAGTATTAATAGACCAAGCTGATCAGTACTGAAAGGGTAAGCAGTAAGTTCAGCAGTCACAGGACTGGCTATATCTCAAGCCGTGTGTACATATAAAAGTTGCATTAGTTTAAATAGGCAAGGAATAGATGTAAGCTAAATTGATACAAGGTACTCTTGTCTTAAATTGATTGAAGAATGTTCATACAAGAGGGATTTACTGATGTAACTAAATTAGCATAGAGTAAATGCTCAAATGTGGTGGCTGCTGCTCCTGGCTCATTTTGTGTAGACATGGCCTCAGCCTTGCAAAATTTTACTCATCTACTAGCTCAGGGATAGTTTATTTTGTATTACATTTTATTAAAGATAAACAGAATTGTTGATAGTATTAAAAGACAGACATACAACATAAGAATACAGCAGAGTGGAAGCAGTATACGTCAGGAATCAAAGTACATGTTGATTCAGGGAGTAAATCATCGTTAAGTTTTTCATTGCAAGAATTATAATGATGGTGGGAAACTAGGCTTTGTTTTTGTGCCTGGGCTGGCAAATTTTCATGAAGATTTTGCAAGTCTGGTCTATTTTAGAAATGCTGGGGGAAAAAATGGAGATGTATTTTATTAATTTCTTGTTTCATTCTCTGAAGAAGGTGAAAGTCAGTCAGTCTGGAGGAAAGGAAAGGCATTCTTTACTTTTCATTACAAATACTCAAGAAATTCACCTACATGCATCTGCCAACTTTTGAGGGGAAAACCTGGCCCTACTGGAATCAATGGCAAAATTCCCATTGCCTTCATTAGGGCCAGGATTTAACCTTTTATACTGATCAATAGGGTTATCTGGGAATAATAAATGCTATAACTACTTGGTAATGTGCTATATAAATAATAATAATGTTAACTATTTGCTGAGGGCATCAGCTAGTTAGGAACACACTTTAATCCCAGTTGAAATATCCATCAGGAACAAAATGAGAAAATTTTGTGCTAATAATTGGGGCTGTTGATCCTAGCTAGGATGCAGTGTTGTAACTAGGGACAGTTGGCGCACATATGCTATACTTAGTGGTAACGTGAAATAAACATGATATTGTAACCATCATTATTATCCACAAATTAATGAAGTATAAACACTATCACCATCATTGAAAAACAGTTGCGTATGCACACGAAAGTTGTGTCTATTTTCTGAAAAACACTGTACTCCTGAACTTTGCTTTGTAAGTGATTGCATGCCATCTAGTGGGATGATCTGGATTTGCATAATAATCCTAACAAATGTAATTGATTAGTGATTGACATGTAACAAAATCAAGATGCTGATAACAAATTAGAGTGAGGAAAGTGACAGCTGGGGGTGCCTTGGTTTGCATATGTGGCCGAGTGATAAATTCTAGACATGCAGGAGATGTTGTCAATACACTCTCCTACACTATCATTTCCTTATACAAAACCTGTGTCTATTGCCATTTTATTATTCTATTTTTAATTATTAGTATGTAACAATTGTTTTGAAATGTTATTTTCAAGACTACAAATGAAAGATATATAGGCATGTTATGTTGCTTTTGATCCAGCAGGAGGCAGCATTTTACTATAAAAATTATCAAGATATTTTTACCACTAACCGGTTTTTAAAAAGAAAAACATGCAAAAAAAATCATTTAGGATACTTATGCATAATTTGTTACTCTACAGTAATATTGTTAGATAAATGCTTGTGATATAGATAAATCCTTACAACTTAAGCAACACACGTGAGGTATGGATGATGATTTAAGCCAGTTTGCATCAACTAATTTCAGAAAAATTGATAACTAGCCAGAAAAACCTTTAAATATAGAAGGATTCTACATTTTCCTTGCATATAATTAGGTGCAAAATTTCAGTATACTGTAAAAATGGAAAAATTTACAGTGTTAATTTACATTCTGTGACCTTCTTGGAGACATCTTTCTTTGGGGGTCCTGACCCACATGTTGAGGAATCCTACTCTAAGGAGGCATCCCAAGGTGATGACACTGCAATGCAAATATCAACACATCACTAGGTTACAAGCAAGATGACATGAATACATCATCACTAAAATTATACGACTTGTCCCCATGAAATCAGAAACCATGAACAACTCAATTACATGCAGGTTCAAGCATCCAAGAGTAGCTGGCTGTGTTGTAAGTGAAGCTTTGTGACCCATGACACTTTACTGAAAGTGAGCAAACATATGTGCAGTCTAGATACTTAAACATTTTTCAAAACTGTTTCAGGATTTTGCTTTGGTTTTATAGTGAAACTTATGACAACTGTTGATATGGGTCAGAAACTTTTCTAAGCCCATATGCAAAGAGCATAACAAAACTCACTAGATTTGTTCTGAATTTTGCCTTCACCATATTGGGTTTTAGTGGCAAACTCAAACGATGTTAAGCCACATGAAAAGAAACAAAACCTTTGCTGAAATCCATCTGAACCCAAAACAGAATGGTTTGGGCAGTTCTAATTTCAGTGTGACATCCCAACATTGAGACTGCCGATATTTGATTTTGGAGACTGCAAACTACTTCAGAGAAGTTCCAATTCTGTCACTGCCAAATAGTTTTGTCACTGAGCCGAACCAGTCTATTTGCAGGGCCTCTGCTACTGTCACACAACTCATAGTGCACACAGAAAACTACTAATCTAGGCTTAAAGAATTGCTAGAAGTGTGACTGACACATTCTCACTCACCAGAGCTGTTCCCTTAGTAGATATGGCTCTGAATACACAAGCTTCAGTAACAAAAAATAGTGGGTTTTTTAAAACTACATTTCATCCCAATTAGCATAGCAAAAGCTACATAGCTCTGAGAGAAGAAGGTGGAGTCAATTCTGGCTCATGCATTTTCCACAGAATTATTAACTAAGTTCCAGATGCAAAATCTTTACTACCGGTGCTGATGTATGAACCAGTAAGAACCCAGTTTGATGCTCAGATCTCAAGTGAGATGGCAGCACTGGCAGCTAGAAAAACATCATTTTGCTTGAAAACCCCAAGCAGAATTGCCAAGGAGTCTTTGAGCAATGACAAACAGGGAACTGCAGAATGCCATTTGTACAGAGTCACTTTTCAGAGCATAACCACATTTCAAAGTGGGTTTGTAGACCTGCCAACTAAATAAAAGGAGAGAGCTCTCAGATGGTTCATTTACTGGTGAAAGGCCATTAAATAGCTGTGTTTAAACAATCCGTTCAAGCACTAACATTTTGTAACAACCTGATGAAATTCCATTGATGGACAACAGTAGTTCTGGCTAGAACCAGTGAGGATTTTTTCATTGAAATGTTTTTTCGTTGGAAAACACTAAATCACAACAAAAATCTTCTCAGGAATGTATCTGTTTTGATAAAATTATCAGGAAGTTCTCTCAGGTCCAGGATGGAATTTCTGATCACAGCAAGAGCAAGCCCAGGCAATAGTTAGGGCACTTGTGGGAAACCTTGGTTCAAGTCCCTGCTCAGCCTAGTTTGTAGACTACTGGGTATTCTTGAGCGGGGTGCTCAATCTCTCCTACTGGAGCTTTTCCACTGTGAACAAACAAACATTCATTGGAACCAGGACTTGTATCTGAGTCTCCCACATTCCAGCTAAATACCCTACCCACTATGGAGCCAGTCTCCCTTTCTTTGGCCCAATAAATATTTATACGAAGTGGAACAGCTCCAACAGGAGAGATTGAGAGACAGACACTCACTCTTGACGCTGGCTTTTCTGGGTTTGCGTTCTCTCTCAGCTTTTTTGTGAAAAATCATCAAACGGTCTCATCCAATGCAGCATGTGGAAAATGTCTGAAATCTCAAACATTTTCACAGGGTGGGAAGACAACTTCCCATGCAACTCTAGAGCTGATGTCTTGGGAGCCTCTGCCAAGCCTGGCAGTTAATCCTAATATCAAAACAGTATCCAGTGAAGACCTTTCCTACATTTAACACACATTTGGGACACAATGGGAAGTTTGGTGTGTTACATTCTCTGCAGGAGGCTTCTTGTTACAATGAGAACCTCATGTGCATAGTAAATTTCAATTTCTATTGACTAAGCTTCCTCTGCTGATTTACAGCAAGTACCATCAATCCACCCACTTGGGCCCAAATGAGACTTTGCACAATATCAGTCTCTTATGCAGAACAATGGGAAAGTTCATTACAATGAAAAGTGAGCTAAAAGAAGGAAGGAAATGGCAGCTGATGCATCTTGCTTCATCTTTCCCAGACAGGCGAGGGAAAAGACTTTCCAATGACTTGGCGCTTGTAGCCTGTGACAAGCAGAAATTTTATCAGATGTTGCTTGCTAAGATATGGTGCACCTGATCCCATGAACACTACTCACAATAGTTGCCCCAGTGGCGTCACATGAATTATGATTATTCATGTGAGTAAAAGATGCAGGATTGGGCTCACTGTTTGTGATCTGTGAATATTTGGATGACTGCAGGGTGTTTATGAAAATGGACATCAGATTTTTAATGAATTCACTCTCTAGTTACTCCCTATTCAGCAATGGCCATTAATTATTTTCCTGTTACGAAGTTTAAGCCATTCTTTTGGGGAGCAGAAACAATACCAAATCATTCAAAGGCCAGGTGAACAGTTTTCAAACAACTCATGGTCTAAAGGTTATATAGTTTAGATCTTCAGGTGCTTTATGCTGTACCTTTTTATAATTTGCTCATTAAATCATTTTAATGGTGGCCAAAGAGGCGTCACACCAGTATAAGAATGAACCTCTAGTGCCATAGAGCTGACACAGGGCTCCTATGTCATATCGGCTCACTGTTTGCACATAGCAGGAAAAAAGGATTTCTTAGGCCTATGCCTCAGTGTCATGCGTGCTTGTGAAGTGGTCTTTAATTCAAACAATAATCTGGACATGATTAATAAACTTAAGCTACATGGCAATGGATTATGTTAATAAAACCTAAAGGACTCAACTGACCATACTCAGACAACACTGATGACAAAAGAGAAGTGAGGCTGACTTTACAGGCTACAGATAATTATATGTTAAAGAAGTCCTAAAATAGTTTCAGTGTGGGATTTTCATAAGCACTCAGCTTTGGCCTAACTCTGCTCTCATTGAGGTCAATGTGAGTTTTATCATTTACTTCAATGGGTATGTCTACATGGCAAGCAGAAACCACAGCAATGAGTCTCAGAGCTCAAGTCTACAGGGCTTGAGCTATGGCGCTAATAATAGCTGTGTAGATATTCAGGATCAGGCTCTGAAGCCCAGGGAGTAGGAATGCTATATCACAAGCCCTATGAGCCCGAGTCTGTAGACCCAGCCTCCAAGACTCACTCCTGCAGGTTTCTGCTTGCCATGTAGACGTACCCAGTGTGAGCAGAGTTAGCTTGGCACTTCAGTCTTACCCTGAAAGTTTAAAAGTGAGGGAAGAGACTGTCTGCATGGTGGCTGGAGAGTGTCACTAGAAGCAAGTCCCTACCCTTCTTTTGTTTTGTGTGGAAGACATTAGCAAAACAGGCAAGAGACAAAAAGCAACCTTCTGCAGCCTGCCCAGTTTCTGCAAATCCACACGCTCACTGGAGGCATAATCAGTGCAGCATGCCATATCATTGAGTGTAAGTTACAGGGCACTGGAGATGTGATGGTTCAGTGGCACAAAGATTTGGTATATCCAAATGAAAATTGACTACATTTTTATCACATGCACTGCTATGACTTCCAAGTGCTGTAATACAAAACATACAAGCAATACAGTGCAACTCAGAATAGGTGGTACAAAACTGACTGCCAAGGCTGTAAGATGCAATATAGTCCATTAAATTGCCAGAGACAAAACCAGGAGGTAAACAAAGGCTTAATCAAATTAATAAGCCTCATTCTCTAACGGATGCCAAACAAAGGCTCTGCTGGACTGTGCCAAGGGGAGGGAAATCCACAGGCAGAGCACTCCGCTGAGAGAACGCAGGCCATTTCTCCTGGATAGTTCAATGCCAGGAACTGATCCCATCCCAGCAAAGTTTAACTGTCATGATGTGGTGACATAAGGTGGAAAGGAGTCTTCTTAAGTAGCCATGTCCTAGGCCTTACAGTCAGCGATATGGATTAAACTTGGCAGGCTCTGAGCTCTGCAGCCATGGAAGCTGGAAATTGGAATCCAGCACAACTCCCCTGAAGTCCTCTTTATCTCACTGAAAGAAGACTGGGCTCAGTGAATTAAAGTTTTGTATGAGGCTCTGATCAAGCGTGAAACAAATCTGGGCGACATATGGAGAAAATACACTAATGAAACTGATACCCTTGGAATTCTGCCTGAGAATGTATCAGACACAGTCTCATATGCATGGTGTGTTTAAAAGTTGCCTTTGATTCTTTGTAGTTTAAGTTTGTCTCCATTTTAAAGCAATATCTCCAGGGTGTTAGGAGACAGTATACTTCTGCTGTCTATTTAACATAAAACCCAGAGCTGATCACTTGTTACTAGAGACTTGCTGGAAGTTTTTGAAAGAATAGGTGTATTAACCTTGGGATCTTGGCCAAACGTCCCCTCAAATAGTTGCCCTCAGCCTACCTGAATTTCCCCTTCAGTCTCAGCTGGATATGGTATTCTTCTTCACTTAATGTTTGAGATTATTGTGCGCTGTTGAACAGCAGATGTGGTCCATGCTAGAGACAGTTGTATTCCTTTGGTAGGTGTAGTGAACCTTATGATTGTCTTTTACCTATCTCACAAGTGTGTTGTGAATCTCAATTAATTAATGAGTTCTTCAGATGAAAAGCAATGTGAAAGTGCAGGGAATACAATTATAAATTCTACAGTATTTCAACAGTTCACTCCATATATAGCTTTTGATTAAATAGTATAGATCTTCCTAAAGTGTAGTATAGGATGTAATTGATGATCTAAAGCAATGATCTAAGGGCCATCTGAAAACATCTTCCAGTGAAATCATACCAGTTAGTCTGATTATAATAAGGATCATAAGCAAGTTGTTAGGATCAATTTTGGTTACACTGGAAAGCATTCATAATTAGCCAAATCAAAAAGCATAGGTTGGTGGTAGGCACTACCATAGTACAAATAAATAAAATAGTAATTGAATTGAACTTGCATTTCTTGGGTTCATTCTCCCACTGACAAGTGTATTACCAATTAAAGTTCTTATAATTTAGAAAAGGAAATAAAATCAAAGAAGTTGGTTCTTACCTGGATTCACAAGGAGTTTACATGCATAATTCCCATTAGTGTGAATGGGGATTTTTTCCTATCATTGGGACAACAGCTGTCCTTGTGTTTACATCCTTTTAGTGGCTTATAACTTCTAGCTGAGAGGTGTTGAGCACCTAAAATTCTCACTGATGTCAGTGGGAGCTGCAGGTGCTCAGCATCTCCCAGGTAATGATTATGGAGCTACAGGCAGTCCTGGGGTAAGCAGGTACAATTGTGATGGACTTCAATTAGGGGTGTACCTGTCTAGGTCAGGAATTAATGTAGGTCCGGATCCACAAAGGTACGTTGGTGCCTAAATCTTGGTTTTAGGTGGCACTGTGGTCTACAGCACTCACGCTTAGCTGCTGCCTCACCATGTAGGCACAAACTCACTTGGAACCTAAACTTTTTCAGTAAAGTTCCCTACACACCTACATTTCTGCCCCTGGGCATGCGCACTGCTGCCTCATTGTCGGCACCCAGACATCTATCTCCTGTCTAAGCCCCAGAGCAGTCCATGAACCAGGGAAAAGTAGGTGAGTTCCTTAACCACTGGGCTACAGAGTGATTCTCTCTTTCTCTGGCCTAACTTCAGTGGGATAGATTGAGGGTGAGCCCATCAGAATATCCTATTGCTTAGTGGTTAGAGCACTCTCCTAGGAGTTAGGAGATTCTTGTTCAAATCCCTTCTCACCAGGAATACTTGAACCAGTGGTCTTCCAGCTCCTGGGGGAGTGCTTTAATCAGTGAGCTAAAAGGTATAAGGGATGTCCTTCTCCCCCTGGCTACTTTGTGTGGAGTTATGTGGTCTCTGAGCACACCTACCAGATTGGGCCCTGCCTATAAGTCAGGTAGAGAAGCATTTATCATTCCCTGGTTTGCAAATCAATAGCAGCAATAGGTGCCTCCCTGCAGTCTGGACTTAGGTGCCTATTTTAGGACACACCCCTTTCACCCACATCTGTCATTGGCTAGCTTACGTGGCTCCACGCCCAGTGTGCTAGGTTTTGTGAATTACATCCTAAGGTGCCTGTCTCTCTCCAGACATTGCAGAGGGGTCCTCCCTACCTTGTTCAGGCTTTGTGGGTCACAGTGTTGTTCCTGTGATTTTCTAGGCGCCTAAAAGTTAGACAGCGTGACAGTGATTTTTGTTTGTTTGTTTCATTTTGAAATAAAAGGTAGAAATGGCTATTTGAGAATAAGGAGCAACCAATGTTATCATCTGATGTTAAAGGTCATCCATAACTGCTTTAACTTCCTGACAAATAGCCTGAAAATGTGCAGAAATTGTACATCCCAGCTGATTAAGATTCAAGAGAAGCCATACACATCAGTGTGCTGAACTTAGCTCATAGACAGTTACTATATCTATATACACACACACACCTCTCAGTGTAAAGAGAGAGGTTAATTAAATGGCAGGATAACATTTGAATGTTAAAAATATTAGCAGATATTTACACTAGAGTATTCACACTGAGGTGTTTATAGTAACAACATAGATTAACTATATTTACTTCTATCAAAGTCTTTTGATGTCCCTGGTGTAGCGATGTGGGACTCACCCCCACAGCACCTCCTGCTGGTCATCTCAGGAATTGCTCTCCAGCCTCCAGAGCACCCTCTGCAGGCCAGTGTCCCGCTGCCACTTGGCCCCCCATGTCCCTCCCAGACCCCAAGATGACCCTTTCTCTGGGTGCTGCCCCCAGGCAGTACCCCCACAGTTTCTGTGGGTCTCCCCACTCAGGGGAACCCCTATCCCCACCTCACCTCAGTTATAGGCTACTGCCAGTCACCAACTAGCCCCCACTCCCTGGGGCAGACTGTAGTATAAGCCACTCACCACAGGCAAGGGGGATTTGGATCTGCTGCCTCAGCCTACCCGTGGGCTGCCCTCTGCAGTCCCAATACCTGTTGGCCTTATGCTGGGCTACAGCCTGGGGATTTCCAGGCTGGAGCCTCCCCAGCTCCTCTGCCTTTCCCCAGAGCTGCTCCACTCAGGTACTCTGCTCAGGTCCCTGCAGCAAGTCCATCACACTCTACAGCTAGAGAGAGACTGATGAGCTCCTGGCTTTTATAAGGCCAGCTGATTCTGGTTGGGGCATGGCCACAGCTGAGGCTGCCTCCCAATCAGACCAGCCTAAGGCTCCCAGCCCTCTCCAAGGGCCAGCTTTTAACCCCTTTCAGGCCAGGAGCAGGTGACCACCCCACTACACCTGGGTTCTGAGAAGCCCAACATTAATAACATAAATTAAGAAAGTTCCAAGTTATCTTAATGAATGAGTTGTATGAATCAAGCCTGATTTGGCTTCTTTCTTCAGGTAATCCGACAATGGAGATCTATGCCATAGCTGAGTCGACTAAATGTTTCTGTAATTTGACATCTAATACAGTAATGTCCATTGTCTCTGCAGTTGTAATTTAAACATTCCTTAATTGATGCACTGAATGTTTTTTATCAAAGGAATCTGAAAATATATTTATTTCCTTTGTTCCACCTGCATTTTTAATTTCAAAACCAGTTTTACTATCATGATTGTTCTGAAACCTGAACAGCTGGGATGGGAAGACCATAGAAATTTGATGGATCTAATTCCCATATAGTCTTAATCCACTCCTGGCTACTAGAGGTTGCTGTTCAATATTAATTAGTGGAATGGGAGTTCCTTCCTAGCCCCCTGCCTAGAGATCACAGTGATGAATCCAATTACTGTGGTGTTCTCAGGTAGCTTTGTAAGCAAGATTCAAACAAGGACAAGATCAGGGTGACATCCTGGTCCTATTAAAGTCAATAGGAGTTTTACCATTGACCTGAATGGGGCCAGGATTTCATCCCAGGAGTTTGTCATCTATATCAAGATGTCAACAGTAGGAAGGTTGAGTTACTGCAATCCTGAGTTTAGTAGGCCGTGGGGAAGGTTGGGAAATCTATGAGTGAAAAATAATGCTCTGTTTATTCCATTTACGCACAAGCTGCATGTTGTGCTCAAATGTAAAATCTTTGCATTTATGGTCTATTTTATTTTCTGTTTCTCAAATGTTTTCAGGAGGTCTGTTGTTTGGAGAGGTTGGGAAGGGAATCTGAGAGTGAAATTCCTTTGGGTAACTTCCCAGAACTATGTTCCGTTCCCATAAACAATCCCTGTGAAAGGATTTCACTGGGCAATCAATGGTTTCTGATTCTAGGAAATACTGTCGAGTGAGACTACTGAGAACTCAAAACTTGGATATCTTGCAACATACTCCTACCTATGCATGGTTGCAAACCTTGCGGGAAGAACAGAAACCTCATTTGAAATACTGCTTAATGGATTTTGAAAATGGAACCTAATCAGAGCTGGATGAATACTAAGAACAATGTATCACCAGTAGGGCAGTCGATTAATCGCAGCTAACTCATGTGGTTAAGTCAAAAAATTAATCATGATTAAAAAAATTAATAGTGACTAATCACAGTTTTAATCACATTGTTAAACAATAGAATACCAATTAAAATTTATTAAGTATTTTGGATGTTTTTCTACATTTTCATATATATTGTATTCTGTGTTGTAATTGAAATCAAAGCATATATTATCTTTTTATTACAAATATTTGCACTGTAAAAATGATAAACAAAATAAATAGTATTTTTCAATTCACCTTATACAAATACTGTAGTGCAATCTTTGTCATGAAAGTGCAATTTACATATGTAGGTTTTTTTTGTTACATAACTGCACTCAAAACCAAAACAATGTGAAACTTCAGAGCCTACAAGTCCACTCAGTCCTACTTCTTGTTCAGCCAATTGCTAAGATTAACAAGTTGATTTACATTTACAGAAGATAATGCTACCCTCTTCTTGTTTACAATGTCACCTGAAAGTGAGAACAGGTGTTTTGATGGCACTGTTGTAGCCGGCGTCTCAAGATATTTACGTGTCAGATGCGCTAAAGATTCATATGTCCCTTCATGCTTCAGCCACCATTCCAGAGGACATGCTTCCATGCTGATGATGTTTGGTAAAAAAATAATGCGTTAATTAAATTTGTGACTGAACTCCTTGGCGGAGAATTGTATGTCCCTTGATCTTTTTTACCTGCATTCTGCCATATAGTTCATGTTATAGCAATCTCGGATGATGACTTAGCACATGTTGTTTGTTTTAAGAAAACTTTCACTCGGGTTTCACGGAAGGTACCAGTGTGAGATTTCTAAATATAGCTACAGCACTCGACTCCAGATTTAAGAATCTGAAGTGCCTTCCAAAATCTGAGAGGATGAGGTGTGGAGCATGCTTTCAGAAGTCTTAAAAGAGCAACACTCCAGTGCGGAAACTACAGAACTCAAGCCACCAAAAAAGAAAATCAACCTTCTGGTGGTGGCATCTGACTCAGATGATGAAAATGAACATATGTCGGTCTGCACTGCTTTGGATTGTTATAGAGGAGAACCCGTCATCAGCATGGACACATGTCCTCTGGAATGGTGGTTGAAGCATGAAGAGACATATGAATCTTTAGCGCATCTGGCACGTAAATATCTTGAGACGCTGGCTACAAGAGTGCCATGAAAACACCTATTCTCACTTTCAGGTGACATTGTAAACAAGAAGCTGGCAGCATTATCTCCGGCAAAAGTAAACAAACTTGTTTGTCTGAGCGATTGGCTGAACAAGAAGTGGGACTGAGTGGACGTGCAGACTCTAAAATGTTACATTGTTTTATTTTTGAAAGGAGTTTTTTTTGTACATAATTCTATATTTGTAAGTTCAACTTCATGATAAAGAGATTACACTACTGTACTTGTATTATGTGAATTGAAAAATACTGTTTCTTTTGTTTTACAGTGAAAATATTTCTAATAAAAATAAATATAAGTGAGCACTGTACACTTTGTATTGTGTTGTAATTGAAATCAATATATTTGAAAATGTAAGAAGCATCCAAAAACATTTAAATAAATGGTATTCTATTATTGTTTAACAGTGCAATTAATTTAGATTAATTTTTTTTAATTGCTTGATAGCCCTAGTCACCAGTATTCATTTGAATTTTTAAGCAAATTCACTTTCAATGAGTGGAAACAGCAAATTTCAGTAAGAATATTTGTGGAAGGCAAACTGCAATTTTGCAACCTGATTCTAAACCTTATGCTCATCCAATCAGGGAACAGAAATATTTGTACATGTTCAGTCCAAACTAACAAGCATCGTGTAGATTTCAAATACTCACAATGAACAATTTGCAAACAATTTACTTTACAAGAAAGAATAGCAGAAATTTTTCAGTGAATAATTTTAAATAATGAATACATTCAAGACAAACATGATCTGCTCGGGAACAATTCATAGACAGAAAAAGAGGAGAAGTTTGTAAAGTAAATTATTCATGACAAATTATTTGTCCATTTGCGGTCCTAGTCAAATATAATTAACTTGTATATTAACTGTGCTTACCCCTCCCAGTCTTCCAGAAAGCAATACTGAACACAGACTAAGCAGAGGTTGCAGTTACATTGCCTTGTCTACACTAGGCTTTGCTCTCCTCCTCCTCCTCCTCCTCCCCCCACCCAGTGTTGCTACCAGCAGTACAGCTCCATTGGTGATAGCAACAAGGGAAACTGTGGTGTTGGCACGGCATTTTAGCCTCTGTGTCATTTAGATGTGCCCTGAGCAACTGTCGATAACTCAGTGGTTAAAATACCAGTGGCTGGTCCATGCTAGTGTTATCACCATAGCTATCATCAGTGAACCTGTACTGGTGTTAGCCACAGTGGGACATTGGGGTAAAAACTTTTGGATATATACAACTCTACTGTAAAGAGCCTGAACCGCCAACCCAGACCAATTTTGGGGAAGCTCAAATCCCAATCTAGACTTTGCAGTTCAGCCCTGTCTCTAACTTCAGGGTTTTATATATTGTTTATAAAGAGTCGTATATACTGCTCTGGAGGCAGGAGCCTTTTTCACAGCAGCTTTATGCAGACCAGGACATATAGAGACCTTGTGAGGTGACATTAAAGAACAATAGGAGGCAGAGAGGAAAACTACGGGTCTTGTCTGTGTCCAACAGCCTGGAGAAGGAATCACCTTTATATTCATTACAAGTTAGATCCGTCTCTTCTCAACCATAATGGACTCTACCTAGGGCACTGTACAATAGGTTTCAATGTGACCAACAAATAAGTGAGTCTACCTATCTAGGTATTTATAAATCCTCAACCCTACTACAAGTTCAGGGGTGTGTGTGAATGTGCATGTATTGATTTTCAAACCCACTCATTGCTAGTAATTAGGGCTGTCGATTAATCTCAGTTAACTCATGCGATTAACTCAAAAAAATTAATCCCGATTTAAAAAATTGAGTGCAGTTTTAATCACACTGTTAAACAATAATAGAATACCAATTGAAATTTATTAAATATTTGTGGATGCTTTTCTACATTTTCAAATACATTGATTTCAATTACAACACAGAATACGAAGTGCACAGTGCTCACTTTATATTATTTTTTATTACAAATATTTGCACTGTAAAAATGATAAACAAAAGAAATGGTATTTTTCAATTCACCTCATACAAGTACCGTAGAGCGCTCTTTTTATCGTGAAAGTGCAACTTACAAATGTAGAATTTTTTGTTACATAACTGCACTCAAAAACAAAACAAACGTAAAACTTTAGAGCCTACAAGTCCACTCAGTCCTACTTCTTGTTCAGCCAATTGCTAAGATGAACAAGTTGATTTACATTTACAGGAGATAATGCTACCCTCTTCTTGTTTACAATGTCACCTGAAAGTGAGAACAGGTGTTTTGATGGCACTGTTGTAGCCAGCGTCTCAAGATATTTACGTGCCAGATGCGCTAAAGATTCATATGTCCCTTCATGCTTCAGCCACCATTCCAGAGGACATGCTTCTATGCTGATGACTTTTGGTAAAAAAATAATGCGTTAATTAAATTTGTGACTGAACTCCTTGGCGGAGAATTGTATGTCCCTTGATCTTTTTTACCTGCATTCTGCCATATAGTTCATGTTATAGCAGTCTCGGATGATGACTCAGCACATGTAGTTTGTTTTAAGAAAACTTTCACTGCAGGTTTCACGGAAGGTACCAGTGTGAGATTTCTAAATATAGCTACAGCACTCGACCCCAGATTTAAGAATCTGAAGTGCCTTCCAAAATCTGAGAGGATGAGGTGTGGAGCATGCTTTCAGAAGTCTTAAAAGAGCAACACTCCAATGCGGAAACTACAGAACTCAAGCCACCAAAAAAGAAAATCAACCTTCTGGTGGTGGCATCTAACTCAAATGATGAAAATGAACGTGCGTCGGTCCGCACTGCTTTGGATTGTTATTGAGCAGAACCTGTCATCAGCATGGACACACATCCTCTGGAATGGTCAAAGCATGAAGGGACATATGAATCTTTAGTGCATCTGGCATATAAATACCTTGTGATGCCAGCTACAACAGTGCCATGCAAACGCCTGTTCTCACTATCAGGTGACATTGTAAACAAGAAGCTGGCAGCATTATCTCCCCCAAATGTAAACAAACTTGTTTTTCTGAGATTGGCTGAACAAGAAGTAGGACTGAGTGGAGTCCTGTAGGCTCTAAAGTTTTACACTGTTTCACTTCAGAGTGCAATTATTTTTTGTACATAATTCTACATTTGTAAATTCAACTTTCATGATAGAGAGATTACACTGCAGTACTTGTATTATGTGAATTGAAAAATACTGGGCTGGGAGTCAGGATGGCGCTGCAGTTGGAGGCGGGGCTATGGGTAGGAGCGGGACCACAGCCGGGAGCAGAGCCGGGGCTGGAAGCCAGAAGCTGGGGGCCAAAGCTGGGGCTGGAGCTGCAGCTGGGGCTGGAGGGCACTTCCTCCCCATGCCCCTGAGCACTGGTCTGGGCCCTGCCATGCACCCTTTCCACCCCACCCCACCCCCCCGAATGTTCCTCTGTGCCTCCTGAAGGGGGCATGCCCGGCCCCACAGTTTGGGGACCACTGACTTAGATAGTATACTCCTTGGAGCAGGGACTGTGTTTTTTGTTCTGTATCTATACAGAGCCTAGTACAATGGAGTACTGATCCATGACTAAGGCTTGGAGACACTACAGTAAAATACTACTACTAATAAAATCATCAGATCCATAGTTTCTTAGACACTTTAGTTCATCTCAGACACTCTGTTTTTAAGCAAGAGGCAGTGATTTCACAGTGCTATCGTGGAAAGCAATGCTGGTCTGCTTCAAGGTATATTTTGTATATGTTTATGGGATAAGATACTGTCTTTTTGGCAAAGATTTTCCACTGCTGTGGATCCACTATATCAGATATTCATTGAATCTCTAAACAACTGCAAATATTTGATGTAATGGGTACCATGACCAACTATAGGTCAGAATGTTTACTACAAGCAGCACACATGGCTTTATCTGCTCAGATAGTCTGATTTGTACTGATTCTGCTCCTGCACCAGCCATGCACAAGAACCATTCCTGATATTTATCTTCTAGTAATTCTTGGAGGAAGGTGAGCACTCTATTCGTTCCATACAGTGGTCGTTTGCCAATGTTAGTTTACACATTAAGTTCACATTAAGAGGTGCAAGCCATCTTGGTTATGCCAAGATCACCACATTGTTCCACTTTGTCCTTACAGGAAGCCAAATAGATCAGAAATGACTTTTACCATCACTTGTTGTTAATATGATATTATGGTTCACAGCATCATAGATCCTGAGATCTTTGTGTGACATAGCAGAACAAACGTGAGATGCCAGCTATACAATGAAAAGGCTGATTATTTTCCTTGTAAGGAATATTTCAAATATACTTTGTGCCTGTAGTAGTTTGGAGGCCATCCCTCCCCCTCTGGCTCAGAGGAAGGCCACTCTGCATCACTGTGGGGTCAGCCCAGTCACAAGGTGGGAATTAGCGAAGCAAAGGGCACGATCTATGGGGCTCTGGCCATCAAGCAGGGCAGAGCAACAAAAATGGTCTGTTCGGCCTATGGTAGGGAGGCTACCACCACCGGGGTGTGGTTGGCAGGAAGGGGAGTAGGGGGACCCAAGCCCACCCTACTCCACCAGGTCCCAGCCCAGAGCCGTGACAGTGTTGGAGGGCCCTGCCACTGGGTCAGTGGGAATCCTACTGAAACATGCCGACTTGAGCACTGACAGCAAAACCAGACTCTAGTCTGGTTTCCCTGGGCTACTTCCTACCATAGTCTGGGGAGGGAGCTCCGTCGTGCAGGGGTCCTCAGCTTTGTTGGGGTATTCAGCTGCCAGCAGTCTCAGCAGCTTCTCTCCAGACTCGGTCTCTTCTGGAGTCGGGGTGCTACCCAATTCAGTAGCAGGGCCGGAGTTCTGCAGCAAGTGAAAAGCATCTGTCTCCTTCCCTGGCTCTGGCCCAACTGAGCTGGAGACCCCACCTCTTATACTTACTGTCCCACCTCTCAAATGCTGGTGCAAGGGGTGGGCCCAGCCTGGCTCTGCCCACCCAGACCCAAAAAGTGTCCCCTACCCCTCTGACTTGGAGGGAGGCCACTCTGCCTCAGTACAGTGCCATAGTTTTCTCTCTGCCTGTCAGTAAGATTGAGAAACTGGGAGGATTGGCAATCTGGGATGTAAAACCAGTTGTTAGCTAGTTGGACCCGATGCCCCACTCCTTTACTCCTATCCATATAGCAGTGTGGGTTTAGGGCAAGAGCAATACTTGGTTTTGGTATCCCATAAAGTCTCAGCTGCAGGCCCCAGACAACAGTCCATGTACTTCTCATCCCTGGTTTTTCAGGAGAAAAGCTCATTCAAACAAATAATTTGGGTTATAAAATACTTCAGCAAAAGTTAAATTGTGTGATGTTACACTCCCCAGAGAAAATGACATCTTTTGTATTGGGAGTTGTGCAAGACAGAAGACAAATTGTTTCCTGGAAGAGAGGAACATAGGTTCTGTAGAGTCCAACCTCAGAAAGCAATGGGGCCATTTGAATCTATTTTCTAGCACTGCTGCCACATACACATTTACATGCCAAAGTAACATGATGAGCCCAATCTTCCACCCCCCTGAAGTCAATGGGAGTTTTGCCATTGTCTTCTTTGGGAGCAGGGATGGGCCCACTAAAGGAAAAAAAAACAAATTAAACCAGAAAATATACTACAATATCTGACACCAATTAACTGTTTTAAGGACACCAGTGAACCCAGTTTAGCATGTATCAACCTGGGCATAAACATTACTTAAAATATTGAAATTGAAAATCAAAACCCTTATAAAACATTTTATATACCTGTTCAAATAAGACATTTGCAGCAGTGAATATTTGTTTTTTTGACATTTTTGTGTTCCTATCATAACTTGATTATTTCTGTGTGTCCCCTTCTAGAAGGACAAATAGGACAGGATGCCAGCTGAATTTCCCTTTTATTTTATTCCAGGGTTTAATCTAATACAGGATAACTAAAGTTAGGCTTCTTATTTTATGTAATTATTTTTGGCACAGAAACAGGAGTCTCTACCTACATATTGTTTCAATCTCATTGACGTTGAAGGGACGGATTTAAATGATTGATAGCTTTAGAAAAAAGTGGATTGCAAAACCACTGTAGAGTAGGTGCAGCAAAGACATAATTGCCATGTTGTACAATTTCACACAAAGTTTGCTGAAACCACCTGACAATAAAAATGGATTTTCCATCCTGGTTTGCACATTCACATGGTTTATTTAATATAAATAAATAAACCAGAAACACCAAATTAGGGATGAAACAGACATGGATGGCAGATTGAAAAAATAGCATCAAAATGATACTTTATAAAGCTCTGAAAAAGCAAGAAAAATAGACTGTTTTCAGTAGTAGTTTCTGTAAAAATAGATTTTTTTTTTACTGTCCAGCCCTGCCAAATTTCAGTTGGGTTCCTTGGATGAATGAATGTAGTGTTCAATGTAAAACGCAATTCAGAAACTAAAGCCCTAATTCTGCATTCACATATACATGTGCTTAACTTTACACACGTGGACTTGGAATCACATAGACTTAAAAGTCACTTGGCCTTAATGGGACTTTTCAAGTGAGTAAAGTTAAGCATACACTTGCAAGATTGGTATTTTAGTATGGTAGCACATCAATTCTTTAAAGATTTAGGCCTGTGACATTGAGTGACTAACTCACCTTGTCCCTTTCGTCTTCTCAGACAATTTAGGTTTTCCAGGTTGTCTTTGCTTTCCACCTTGAGGTTCTTTCTGAAGTTAACAGGGTCTTCTCAGTCCAGTGACCCTGTACATGTTCACAGCTGATATAAGTTGTACTGTAAGTTCCATGTAAGTAAATGGGTGTAAGTTACGTGATAGGCAGGAAAAGTACAACCAACAGGACAGCATGAAAGGTACAAGAAGATAAAGTCAGATGGCTCTATTTATCTCAACCCTTCTTACATTTTCCTCTTGGTTGTTTTTTCCTGCTACTGTCATTTTGCTTCTTCCAACATATAAATTGCATCAATTTACACATTGGGGCCAGATTCATCCCACCATTCCCCCCTGCACCAAGACCAAATTCAGCCATAGCAATGGATAGAGTGTGGGGGAATTGAGTATAGCTTGTGTATACTCTATGTTGAATTATAAATGGAAAAAGGCAATTGGCCTGTTCTTCAGCTGGTGTACATGGGCATAGCTACGTAGACTTCAAATTATTTGTATTCTAGTTGTGCCTAAAATGTGCTAGATGCTGAGATTAATGTAGCTATACACATGTACATCAGATGAGGACATGGCCCAATGTGTATAACATACCCCTTATATGAAAATTGTGTACATTTTATTGTATCCTTTTCCTCCCTTGGTGTATTGCTTGACTTCTTAGATTATGAGTATTCAGATCATAGACTGTGTCATCCTCTATGTATGGAACAGCACCTAGCATCAGGGGTATAAATTCAGAAAAATTCAGTCGGGCAGGGGAAAGTTGTGTCAGCCTATAGAACATTATATGTATTCTCTGAGCTGTGGCGCAAACCTAGTATCCTGCATGATGTTGGGCAGAGGGAGGGCAACAAGTGGAAGACAAAGGAGCATATAGACTATGGAAAATCATGGGGGGGAGGTGCATACCAAGATCTTGGAGGGACAATTGTCCTCCTTGTCCTAGCAAATGATGTCCCTGCTTAGCACATTGCAGGCATTACTGAAATACAATTAATAAATACTTAATAGTGAATCATAACATTCAAAAACCAGAAGGAGAACACTTCAATCTCTCTGGTCACTCAATAACAGACCTAAAAGTGGCAATTCTTCGACAAAAAAACTTCAAAAACAGACTCCAACGGGAAGCTGCAGAACTGAAATTAATTTGCAAACTGAATACCATCAGATTAGGCCTAAATAAAGACTGGGAGTGGTTGGGTCATTACAAAACCTAAACTTAATTTCCCCAATCCTAATTTCTCCCTACTGTTACTCACACCTCTTGTCAACTGTCTGTAACAGGCCACTCTCTTACCACTTCAAAAGTTATTTTCCTCCCTTGGTATCCTGCTGTTAATTGATTTATCTCGTTAGACTGACCTCACACTTGGTGAAGCAAGCCCCATCCTTTCATGTATTTATATCTGCTCCTGTATTTTTCACTTCATGCATCTGATGAAGTGGGTTCTAGCCCATGAAAGCTTATGCCCAAATATATTTGTTAGTCTCTAAGGTGCCACAAGGATTCCTCATTGTTTTTGCTGATATAGACTAACACGGCTACCACTCTGAAACAAATGGGTGTGTAACCTTTCTGCCAGAGTTGGCAGCAACAAGGGCCGGTTTCAGTATCTAGGGGTTCCTTTTCAACAATACAACACAAAACCGGCTCGAGCCCCCACCCAGTGACCTGGGACAATTGCACACCACCCCCAAGGCATCTCTAAGAGGCAATACTTCCCCTTTCGCAAGCACAGAGTCTGAGTGTAGCAAAAACTTTTAATAAAAGGAGGGAAGTAATTTAGCATTAATTTGGGAAAATACCGCAACTGGGGTTCATAAACATAAACCATGAGCAAAAGACCCACCCCCAAGTAAGTTGGGCAGTGTCCTTTTCCCCTCAGGTTCTTAAGTCCAGCAATCCAAAAGTCTCTTTAACATGCCTGTCCCTTCTCTGCACCCCACTCACAGTTGCTGTCCTTGGCCAGTGCAGCCCCAGAGTTCAGAAGTTCATCCACAGAGTTCACCTCCCACCCTGGGTGGAAGTGGGGGGTAAGGAGGCACCTCACACGCTCCACTGCTTGGGCACTCGCTCATTGCCCCAACAGCCAATAGCCACGCCTCTCTGTGGGGCTTTGCTCTATCCCTCTCTGGCAGCTGCCCTGCTGGCCACTTGCCACACCTCTCCACCAGCCGCCATTCTTGCCATTTGCCGCGCCTCTCCACCAGCCTCCCTGCTGGCAGGGCCGGCTCTAGGCACCAGCAAAACAAGCTGGTGCTTGGGGCGGCACATTTTTAGGGGCAGCATGGCCGGCACCAGAATGCCGCCCCTAAAAATGTGCCCCCGCCGCCCTAGTTCACCTCCGCTGCTGCTGCCACGGCACGCGAAACAGCTGATTCGCGCACCGCTGCTCCCCCTCCCTCCCTCCCAGGCTCTCAAACCTGGGAGGGAGGGGGAGATCCCGAGCCGCTGTTTCACGCGCCGCTGCTCCCCCTCCCTCCCAGGCTTGGGAGCCTGGGAGGGAGGGGGAGAAGCGGCGCCCGCGCCGCGTCCACTCGGAGTCTCCCCCTCCCCCCCTCCTTCCCAGGCTCTCAAACCTGGGAGCGGGGGGAGACTCTGAGTGGCCGCGGCGCGGGCGCCGCTTCTCCCCCTCCCTCCCAGGTTTGAGAGCCTGGGGGGAGGAGGCAAGGCTGAGGATTTGGGGAAGGGGCGGAGTTGAGGCGGGGCCGGGGATGGGGTAATTAAAGAAGGGGGGGCGGCCAAAATTGTTTTTGCTTTGGGCGGCAAAAATCTTAGAGCCAGCCCTGCCTGCTGGTCACTCACCGTGCCTCTCCACCAGCTGCCCTGATGACCACTTGCCATGCCTCTCCACCAGCCGCCCTGCCGGCCATTTCCCATGCCTCTCCACCAGCCTCCCTGCTGGCCACTCACTGCGCCTCTCCGCCAGCTGCCCTGCTGGCCACGCCTCTCCACCAGCCTCCTGGCTGGCCACTCACCAAGATGTCTTCGGAGCCCCCCACTTAACTGCTGGCGATGTGAGTGGCAGGGATACAAATGTCAGGACTGCCCGGAAATGGAATGTGGGTTAGCCAAATTTTGTGGCTGGGCAAATGGTTGTGGGAAGAAGCTGGGGCGAGGACGAAAAGCAGCCTCCAGGGCAGGGGTAGAAGGGGCCAAACCAGCCCCCCCTCATGGTGGTCACTTAAGGGGGGAGGTGTGTGGCAGGGTGCTGCTAGGAACACCCCTAAGCAGCTCCTGCCACCCCAGCCCCCAATCAGGGAGAATGGATTGGAGCTGGGTAAATAGCCAGTGCTTGCCTGGGAAATAGCCCCACCTGACAGCCTCATTAGCAGGAGCTAAAAGGATGGGAGAGTGGGGGAGGGGCAGGCTCAGAGGGAGGAAGGCGCCTACTAGTCTGTTGCTGGTCAGGTTTGTGTGAGGTCAAGCCATGTAAATAGCCTGTAAATAGTGGGAAACTGGTGGTGGGAAATGGATACAAAATAAAGAACACGGATGTTGCACCAGCTTGGAGTGTCCCTGAGTCTTTAAGGAGCGGGGCCAAAGGGCCAAATCCTATGGGGGTGTGTGTGTGTGCACCCCATTACAAACCCTAAAAGTTCCTTTCTGCCCACTGACAAGGGGCACACCCAACACACTGTTGCCAGGATATTTAGCCAAATAGTGTCTTGTAAAGTTTCATATAAAAACTGGTGACACACTGGTCATGAATATCATTGCATGATGTACATATAGTTAGCATATAAAGAGTTGTGTGTGCTGGAAATATGTTCTTGCAACATGTTTTGGAGGCAGCTGATAAACAAGCCTGCCCTAGACAAAGGACTATCGATTTACCTGTCTGCGTGGATCAAGCTAACAGGTGGATGAGAAAACAGCATGGCTTGATTTTGATCAAAGGACAATAAAAGGACATTTGCATCTAAGGTAAACAAAGTGATCAAACCAATAAAAAAAAACAAATTGACCAGCTGATGAAGCAGAGGTTTTGCATCTGCACCTTGACGGGCAAACAGCAGGGGAGAGGAACTTCGCCTAGGCTTGCTTTTCAAATAATACATTTCAAAGGTTTTCTGGACTATAAAGGGAAGAAAAGGGACTCCTTTGTTATCCATCACTTAAGGGACAAAAGGGGCTAGCGTTCTTGGAATCTGTGAAAGATGGATTCCCCACTCATGTGGGTTGAGGATGCTGAAAACTAACTCCCCCCTCAGATGAGCCACCAGGCTGGTGTGTATTCTGACTCTTTGGAGACAGCAGACTTGATAGTTTCTGTGAGTGTCCTGTGATAGGAGCTGGATACTGCAGAGGAACACACTTCCAGAAGGTTTGGGAACTGGGATTCACTGAATGTAACCTGAAAGTGAAGGTTAAGACTGGCAGAGTTTCGAGGACTTTGATGATAAGGCTGAATGACTGGTGCGTGAGGGAGCTAACACAAAATTCAAGCTCCAGTAAAGCTAGGGTTACCAGATTTTGTGCCTCCAAAAGGAGGACACTCCATGGGGCCCCGGCCCCGCCCCGCCCCAACTCCACCCCTTCCCCAAAGTCTCCGCCCCCTCCCCTGCTTCCCGCGAACATTTGATTCGCGTGAAGCCTGAAGCAGGTAAGGAGGGTGTGGGGGGAGGAGGCGCGGCCCAGTCTGGCCCCCCTGGCGTCTCCAGCCTGGGTCGGCTCGGGCCCTGGGGTGCCGGCCCCGGCCAAGCACCCCCGGCCCGCCCAGCACTGCCGGTCCCCGGCCCGGCCCCCGGCCGAGCACCCCCGGCCCGCCCAGCACCGCCGGTCCCCGGCCCCGCATCGCCGGCCCGTCCCCCGAGCCCCCGGCCCGGCACCGCCGGCCCGTCCCCCGAGCCCCCAGCCCGGCACCGCTCCGCCGTCCCGTCCCCGGAGCCCCCGGCCCGGCCCGGCACCGCTCCGCCGGCCCGTCCCGGCCCCCGAGCACCTGGCCCGGCCCGGCACCGCCGGCCCGTCCCGGCCCCCGAGCACCTGGCCCGGCCCGGCACCGCCGGCCCGCCCCCCGAGCACCCGCACCGCTGGCCCCGCATGTCCCGATTTTCCCGGACATGTCCGGCTTTTTGGGATTTCCCCCCGGACGGAGATTTGGAGCCCAAAAAGCCGGACATGTCCGGGAAAATCCGGACGTATGGTAACCCTAGTAAAGCTCTCTCTTGCTGACACAGAGGGCTAACAAATTGGCTTTTGGTTCTGGCCTCCATGAGAAAGCGTCACACACACTCAACAATAAAAAGAAATACAGAGTGTTGGTACATTTACAAATCAAAACGCCACCAGTTAACACTTACATAGCACATTAAAAATTCAAGTGTTATACAAACATTTACTAATAGGTGATAATATCAAAGGAAATACTCATCAATGCAGAGCTACGTCTATTGCTCCCACTAAATGTTTGTGCGCAAAAGAGAACTTGCGCATGCAAATAGGCAGCTGTCTGCACAATTACCTGCATTTGCATATGCATATATATATTTGTATATGTAATATAGGCAGATTTAGAGGCTGCTTTGCAAATCTGGTCCAGAAACCCAGGTAAATAAATGCTGTGGCAATAACATTTAGCAAAAAGAAGAACAGGAGTACTTATGGCACCTTAGAGACTAACAAATTTATTAGAGCATAAGCTTTCGTGGACTACAGCCCACTTCTTCGGATGCATATAGAATGGAACATATATTGAGGAGATATATATACACACATACAGAGAGCATAAACAGGTGGGAGTTGTCTTACCAACTCTGAGAGGCCAATTAATTAAGAGAAAAAAACTTTTGAAGTGATAATCAAGATAGCCCAGTACAGACAGTTTGATAAGAAGTGTGAGCATACTTACAAGGGGAGAGAGATTCAATGTTTGTAATGGCTCAGCCATTCCCAGTCCTTATTCAAACCGGAGTTGATTGTGTCTAGTTTGCATGGAGTCTGACTCCAACGAGAGACTGCTGAGCTGGAATTGATATGCAAACTAGACACAATCAACTCTGGTTTGAATAAGGACTGGGAATGGCTGAGCCATTACAAACATTGAATCTCTCTCCCCTTGTAAGTATGCTCACACTTCTTATCAAACTGTCTGTACTGGGCTATCTTGATTATCACTTCAAAAGTTTTTTTTCTCTTAATTAATTGGCCTCTCAGAGTTGGTAAAACAACTCCCACCTGTTTATGCTCTCTGTATGTGTGTATATATATCTCCTCAATATATGTTCCATTCTATATGCATCCGAAGAAGTGGGCTGTAGTCCACGAAAGCTTATGCTCTAATAAATTTGTTAGTCTCTAAGGTGCCACAAGTACTGCTGTTCTTCTTTTTGTGGATACAGACTAACACGGCTGCTACTCTGAAAAATAACATTTAGGAAACAGATACGAAGAAAAATCTAATCAAAGTCCACATTAAGAAAAATAAAATCCTCTATGTGGCTAAAATCCCTGATGAATCTCTCATTTTCTTTGCTGAGATACAGATGGCCTTCTTATCCTCAAACACATTGCAACAAGATGATGGGAAGAAAAAAATAATCATCCTGGCCTCCATAGAGAGGTCTAAGGATAAAGCAGTTGGTGTTCCAGGGTCATACTTTTATCCTCACTCCAACAACTATCAAATCACACTTCTTCCAAGATGTCAGTGGACTTAAATCCAGACAGAATGAAATGTTAAGATCTAGCTAGTTCAGAGTTGCTGATTGCCTACAACTCCAACGGATATCAAGAGAGCTGTGAGTACTTGGTATTGCTGAAAATCAGCCTCTAGGTTCAGATCTCTATGCTAATTTCAACTTTATCACCCATTGCAAGAAAAGTCAGTTATGCAAGTATTAGACTCAATGGTGACAGCTGAAAATAGGTTTATGAAACTCACATGTAATGGTGTGTTCAGTGCTAGTTTACAGCTGCAAGTAAAGAACATAGTATCTGACTCAGAACAGGTTATGTAAAGCCTATGTCACGGAACCTCCACTATTGGTCTTTAACACTGTTGTCGAACTGGGCTTTCTAGGGATGCCAGGCTCCATGGTACACTGAAGGAATTATAGTAATCCATCTCCAACACCTTCATAACTACTGGAAAGAAAATATTTCAGCTTATCCTATCTCCATGCCTTTGGGGACTATCATGAACCCAGGCCATCCTGGGTGCAACTCCATTGGCTTCAGTGACAATGTGCCAGACATAAGTTAGGCCCAATATATTTTAATCTAAATTTATTTTCCAGGTCATTGGTTTGATCCTTCAGTGCCTTACAGTTCTTCATGTTCTCAATTGACACAGCACTGTGTTCATAGACTGTTTTCACCTTATCTTCAATTTTTCTCTTAGCATATTGATCGCTGACATTGAAATCACTTAAGTCCTACTTTATCATAATGGCTTGAATTGCACCCTTAGCGTTTACCCATTTCGCCTCAGGCCATGCCTATGATTTGAAACCTAAACAAACTGACCAAACATTGACCTACTAGAAGCCATATAAAATAGAGGATCCGTTGCAAAGCTGAATGTACTTCTGGCTTTGTAATACCTTTGCATTTGCAAGAAACATTTGAAAATATACTATGGACCCTTTCTCTCATCAAACCAAAGACACAAATCTTTTAAAAGAATAATGATTAAAGCAGTTCAAAATGTTTCATTTGAAACTTTTTTCCCCATGAAAATGGCCTTTTTGGAAATGACTGGACTTTGAAATCTCTGCAAATGTTACTGCCTGGAAGAGATTTTCTTTTGCTGCTTTTAGCAGAGGGTAAAATGAGATACCACCACCACCATCACGATATAATCACATATATACACTTCAGCCTGTATCAAGTCACCTTAAAAGGATAGGCAAAAATAGCTTGGAATGCTGGATTTTATTACATAAACCACTTTACTTTGTAGGGGTTAACATTCTAGATTAGCTGTTTACGTAACAAAGTGAGAAAAATGTAAATATATACATACTGAAAAATAGTGCTACAGGGCAGCTTTTGTGTACCAGTGTCTGTCAGATTAGTTTCTCAATATCATTTGCTACCGATATCATCTAACAATAAAATATGCTGCAAAATATAGAATTTGCTATGTAAATTCCATGTATGTTCAAAAGGAGCCTCTTTCACCACATCAGCTGTAAACTAAAGTCACCGTTGGAAAGATATTCACTTTATAGCAATTAGATGAGTTGCTTTGAGCTACTTTGTTGCCAATGGTAACTGTCTACGGGCCTGATCTTGCAGCCATTACTCACTTGAGCGTTCCCTGCAGTAGCCAAAACCACTGAATCCACAGGGACTACTCCCACAAATAAGGTTTGTTTCTTATCACTTTATTTGGTTCTGTGATAAACAGGATGAAGTATCTTTGCATTTCAAAGGCAGATGCAAAAGCTCAGTGTTAGACAGGCTGACGGTTTTACAGATACGTGGTTGCCTCTCTGCTTTCCCTTTCTTTAGCTTGTGCTACGGCTACATTGATGCACTGAAGCCACTCTTCAGCATTCTTCTCGTCTTTGGCCTTGAAAACATAGGTCTTATTGTTGGTGAAGATTTCAAAGGCCCGAGGAAGGCTGCGGTCCCTGCGCTTCTTGGCCACAACTTTTACACTCTGTACCTTACTGAGTTCAATGGGGCAGTCGTCTGGATCATCTTTCTGAAACACAGAGGTGGGGGAGGGAGCACAACGGTCAGTTCAGAGGGAAAACTTTTGTTGATCCTACAAAGTAGCTTTAGACTGTGCAACCCTTACTCACTTTGGGGAGCACTGAGGCTGGGATTTGCAAAGGACCCTAAAGGAGTTCAGTACCTAACTCCCATTGCATTTCAATAGGATTTGGGTGCCACATTCCCTTAGATAATCCTGGCTCAGTCACATAACTAATCCAATTAGGGCTACTTGTGCAAGGATTGCACAGTAACCCATGAGCTTTCCTCCCTTAGCATTGGCATATGTTACTCCCACTCTTTTGCAAAGGATTGACATCCGCCCCCTATATAGGATTGTGATTATGCCCCTTTCCAATCCCCACCCCCCAATGTTAATGGTTGTGAAAGGTGCCTGAAGGACACACAGGGAAACTGAAGTGCTCCATGAATTCATAACCCAGACAGCAACAGTGCCCACTTCCCTACACTGCCCTGTGGATGTGCCTCGTTCTGCCCTGGAGGGACCAGGAGGAGCAAAGGCTCTATGAATATTCAGTTGCTGAGCTCTCTATCCAGCCATTCGCTCTGCTGAGACTGCCAATGGTTCTTTATACATTCAGTGCACTTTGCAAACATTAATTGGTTCATCTCTCAATCATATAACTGTGAGGTTGTGTGTTGTAAATATTTTGGCAAAATGTTGGAAATAAATATCCCTAATAAGTTTATTAAGGTTGACTGTTTCCACACACTGGGGGGGGGGGGAGGGAGATTTATGTGAATATGTTTAAGGATTGTACAGCTCACAAAGCCCTGAATATGTTCGTTGTATACATATGAATAGGTCAATGAAATAGTAGCACCATTTTATAAGTGGGGAAAATAAGGTAGGGAGAGGTAAGTTCTCCTAACTGATGGAAAACCTGCAGGAGGCATGGAGATTCCTAGCTAGCATCCTCTCAGGGATGAGGGATTTATGAGCTCAGGGAATAGGCAGGGATTGTGGCCTTCTAACAAGGAATCAGTCCCCAACCCAAGAGATGTTGTGGCATCAGCATGGAGTGCCTGTTCCTCATCCACCCAAGCATGGCTCGCTCGGGAGCTGTGTTGCCACTGCCTGAACTTCATCCCTTCTTCTAGCCAGGTAGAGGCTGGTGCACAGGGGTTAATGTTGTGATGAGCACCATTAATTCCCACTGAATGGCCAGGGGGCAGTGGCAGGCAGAATAGCTGTACCCTCAATGTAGACCCTTTAAATCAGACCAGAGGGAATCCATGGAATTTACTCAGGCACCACACTGGGACCAAAGGCTGTGGAGACGAATCATCCATTTTTCCATGGTGTCCCAGGCGATGCAAACCAGTGATAGACCTGAAACAAAACCCTGGAGCTGAACACCAATGAACCTTGTGGGAGTTCAAATCCAAACTTGGATGTTCGAGCCCATATCTACACAAACTAGCATTTGTTCTTATTATAAGCTACACATTAACACTAGATGTGACCTCAGGCTGCTAAGGAGAGTTGGCGTTTAGTACCTCAGGCAGATTTGTGTGTATGGGACCCACTGTAGTTTTCATGGACGTGGAGAGCAATGCATCTGTCCTCGGATTCTGACTTTCCTTTGCCTCCCTTTCACCCACTGGCCATATAATTCCTTGCACAGAGCAAATAGTGTTAGCATGGTTAACTTTAAAGGGGAAAGGGTAGTGACAGGCCTACAGGAATACCCAGGCACAGCCAGCTGGCTATTTCACAATACGTCTTCTGTGTCTGGTTTATATTTTCAAATCTGCAGTGAGGTAAAGGGAGAACATCCACATAATACTACTCCTTGTTTAACAATTCAGGAGAAAGGGGGACGGGGTAGGATTTTAGTACTAAACCAGATACAACTACTTTCCAGTTCCAATAACTAGAATAAACACCACATACAGCTGACGTGGATACGTAAAACTGACTTAACTAGCCATTACCTATGACTGCACTGTTTAATAGTATATACTCTATTGTAAACTGATGCATAGATCACCTTGATGATCTGATCTGGGAAGGCCCATTTACTCCCTGGACATACAGGTGCGGAGGGCATGCAGGACTGGAACCCTCACTGTGTGGGGTGGTGAAAAGCCCAGCAAAATCTTTATTTTCTCCTATTTTAAAATTTTGATTTGGAATGATTTTGTATTCAAATCTAAAAGATTTCTAAAATAAAAAAGACAGAATAAAGCTGGGTATTGGTAGCATGTCAAATCATGTAGTTAGGCCAGTCCTCACAACCGCAGCTGTGTCTATCAGCTCATTAGCTACTTCACCAGTGCTGATGTTCATTTCTGTTTTAAAAATCTCAGGCCCAGCACTACAGTTTGATGGGTGCTATGTAGCATGCATTCTCCATGAGCAGACCATCTACGCAAACATGCATTACTAAAACTGCACCCATATCTCCAAGCAGTGGGAACTAACCCGGTGTTTTCCACAAAATGCATAGTGCTAAGTAACAGGATAAGGCTGTTCCCATCTGTTCGTTGTTCCCATTGTGGGAATAACATACAAGACAGTGTCATACGCTGCCAGATCTAGCTCTGGGACATGAGATCTCCTACCTCTTAGGGTGGACACCAATAGCACAGCAAGACCGCCCCCTCCCCAACCCTTTGGTTCATGATGCATTTCACTGAGGTTGCACCAGCTGGATTTGAGAGTCTTAACTCAGACTCTCAAAGGGGAAAGCAGTGGACGACGTGTTATTCCTTGACTTTAGCAAAGCTTTTGATACAGTCTCCCACAGTATTCTTGCCAGCAAGTTAAAGAAGTATGCGCTGGATGAATGCACTATAAGGTGGATAGAAAGCTGGCTAGATCATCGGGCTCAACAGGTAGTGATCAATGGCTCCATGTCCAGTTGGCAGCTGGTATCTAGCAGACTGCCCCAAGGGTCGGTCCTGGGGCCGGTCTTGTTCAATATCTTCATTAATGATCTGGAGGATGGCGTGGACTGCACCCTCAGCAAGTTTGCAGATGACACTAAACTGGGAGGAGTGGTAGATATGCTGGAGGATAGGGATAGGATACAGAGGGACCTAGACAAATTAGAGGATTGGGCCAAAAGAAATCTGATGAGGTTCAACAAGGACAAGTGCAGAATCCTGCACTTAGGACAGAAGAATCCCAGGCACTGCTTAAGACTAGGGACTGAGTGGCTAGGCAGCAGTTCTGCAGAAAAGGACCTAGAGGATACACTGGATGAGAAGCTGAATCTGAGTCAACAGTGTGCCCTTGGTGCCAAGAAGGCTAACGGCATTTTGGGCTGTATAAGTAGGAGCATTGCCAGCAGATCGAGGGACATGATCATTCCCCTCTACTCGGCATTGGTGAGGCCTCATCTGTTTTGGGCCCCACACTATAAGAAGGAAATGGAAAAATTGAAGAGAGTCCGGCGGAGGGCAACAAAAATGGTTAGGGGGCTGGAGCACATGACTTATGAGGAAAGGCTGAGGGAACTGGAATTATTTAGTCTGCAGAAGAGAAGAATGAGGGGGGATTTGATAGCTGCTTTCAACTACCAGAAAGGGGGTTCAAAAGAGGATGGATCTAGACTGTTCTCAGTGGTAGCAGATGACAGAACAAGGAGTAATGGTCTCAAGTTGCGGTGGAGGAGGTTTAGGTTGGATATTAGGAAAACCTTTTTCACTAGGAGGGTGGTGAAGCACTGGAATGGGTTACCCAGGGAGTGGTGGAATCTCCTTCCTTAGAGGTTTTTAAGGTCAGGCTTAACAAAGCCCTGGCTGGAATGATTTAGTTGGGGATTGGTCCTGCTTTGAGCAGGGGGTTGAATAGATGACCTCCTGAGGTCCCTTCCAACACTAATATTCTATGATTCAGACATCAGTTACGTGAAGCACTCTCATTAAATTTATATATTCGATTCCTTGTAACCTCTGTCTCCCGCTCCAGCCCCACTTTCAAGTGCATGCAGTCAAATACTTTGACATTCCAAAATATCCAACTTCCCAAATATGGCCAACACTCATGCTAGTCAGCCAATTATTCTATTTGCCCATCACTATTATAGACACCCTTGCAATCAGGGGACAACTATAAAAGTCTGCAATACCCATTCTCTCTCTACAGATAGCCCTTCCAGAACTGAGTTGAGCCACACTGGTGAGGCTGTGCAGGGAAGCTTTCAATGCCATTTCTCATGCTATACCCATGCTGAGGTTAAAGACAGGCCTTGAGTCTCTAGGGATATCAATCCAGTACCTTTGGCTAGCTCTAATTTCAGCAACCATATAAAAGTAACAGGATATAACATAAATACTTGAAAAATATGCTTGCCTGAATACAGCTACTGTACCTTAAACCTGCCTAGTACTGTGCATCACCATTACAAACAGTTAAAACAGCTCAAAATTCTTGATTTTACCAGTTAAAAAGAAGTAAATTAATCTGTATGAAATATACAGCTGAGAAGAAACTGCCATTCAACAACCTGATCTGCCACCTTCCTCTGCCTGCCAAACAATATATATACATTTCTTGCATTAACAAAAGAGAGCAGCAGTAAAACAATCTTAGGGGGTTGATTTTCATCCGATAATCACATCCCATGGGAATTAGAGGCATTCTGATGTGCCTGTTGCTTTATTAGTGTAGGACATCTAATTAACTTCCATTACATCAAATAATTTTTTTATAGGCCAATCAACTTGTGAGGAAGTTGACAATTATTCTGGCAAATTTAAAAAAGTAAACATCAAGCAATAGTAAAATAGACTGGTCATAAAAGTACAGATTATTTTTTCTTTAAAACCCAACCAGCACATTAGGAAATCACTAGAAGTGCAGGGAGATGTTCTTTTATGAATTAGCCCCTTTCTGATGGACTGCATTTGCCCAAGAAAGGCACAAGTGCATCACAGACACAACTTTGTACTGCCTCCATGAAAGGAAGGGGCTCAAGCAGCCATTTTAGAGTTTAGAGCGCTTGATTTTGTTTATAGATGGTAATAAAAGCTCTTTAGAAGCAAAATTAAGCTTCAGGGTCAAAATTTCAGCCAGGCTCTGATAAGAGGCTTCCGTTATCTTGGAACCTCTCTGGAAACAAAAAAGACCATTTTGCAAAGTATTTGGTAATGCCAATTGCTAAGGGATGAAGAAAGTAATTTTCCACTCAGAGTGTCTAATAAATCAGAAGCACTGACATTAATTTTGCAGTATTACATACACTGGGCCAAATTTCTCTCTCACTTCTTCTGGTATAAATCCACTGAAATTTCAGAATAGATACTCTGTATTTATACACTGGGACAAGTGAGAATTTAGCCCTTTACTGGGAGAAACAGAGAACTCTTGCATTAGTATCCCACTTTCAGCAATACTTTGTATTTCCTTTCTGGTGATGATTAGAATGCTATAATGTCAGTATGGATTATTCAGTTAAACAAGAGAAGTAGCCCAAGATTTTTTTTTTTAAAGACAATAGTGATTTTGTTTTGAGTACCCAGCTTGAAATATCTTAGAGGGCCCTGATTTTCAGAAAGTGCTGAGCACCTGTTCTCTGAAAATCAAACCCCTTTAAAGTCTGTCAAGTTTGGCACCCAAAATCACTGATCACTTTTGAGAATCTAAGATGGAATTAATACTTTCCTTGCTGTTGTACTCCAGGCTTTTTGCAAACGGTTGCTTTTTTACCTGTGCAGAATTCAGTTTCACTGTTGCTTATCCATACATTTACTTGAACAACAAAATTAAGAATTGCTAACCAGGACTGAAAGGCATTTAGGCATTTTTATTTTTCAACTCAGTGCAATTTCTTAAGGCATAGGTGGATTAGTGACACAATAGCCTGGTACTAAATTAAACCTTCACTTTGGAGGCTCTCTTAGTCATAGGTCACCAACTAAGGGAATCTGAAAAGATTTTAAGAGCTGGTGGGCACAATCTACCTGTGTTACAGGTAGCCAACGGAAGTTGCATCTTTTTATCTGCGAGCAGAACTGGACCCTAAGTATGCAGGGTGGGAGTTTCAAAAGTGCTCAGCCTTTGTCTAACTGTTGTCACTGACTTCAAAAAGAAGAGCATCAGGCGAAAGCCGAGGGCCTTTGAAAATCCCACCCTTTGTCTCCACAGGAAGAGGCATAAACCCTCCTACAGCATACACAAGCTTAGCCAACAAACTATTGGCCGAAATTAGCTATGTAGTGTGAGGGGAATATGGAATAATCATAGTCTTGAAAAGCCCAAGGGAGAGGGTAATGCTGGGGAGGGAAATGAGCAAACCAAAGTGATGTTCTAACTTACAGATTTTCCTTTACGAAACAGAAGCTGATTGCCAGCGAGAGTGAAATAGCGAGTTTTCCATCTTTTGATAAACTTCCATCTAACTTGCTTTTCTTTCAGCTTGCCTTCAATCAGAGGTTGTCCATCTTGATTTACAACTAGTGAGGAAAAATATAATGAGGACGTTATTCATTTCCTCTCTCTTATCTCAGAAGGAAGCAGAATTTTTCCTCTAAACCAAAAATCAGTTTTGCAATGTTGCTGTATAAACCACAAGACCACATTTCCCTTCTGCCTCAAAATATTCAGCCATGATTGAAGAAAGGTGTTGTAGTCCCCTACTCATAAAGGATCCATTTTGTATAGTAGGTCTCAGAGTGGACGATCTATACAGTTCCCTCTCCCCTTCATTTTTTCTTCTCCTAACTCTTACTACTGCATAGTCATCCCCCCTACTTCCCATTTCTACCCAACTTATTATCCAACCTTACAATATATTCATAATCTTGTACAACGAAGCATACGTTTAACAGAATAACCAACAAATAATCCACCAAGATGCACCCAGAATGTCAAAAGCAAACTCATGACCCTGTATGATTGATCTTTGCCCTCTTCTCCCCCAAATGACACCTATGCTCTGTTTTCTCCTATTCAACGCTGTCATCGTATCACCAACAGTATTTAACTCCCCTACAAATTACATCTTCACATAACATGTATTTAAAAGATCAGTTTAAAAATGCTTGGAGTCTGAAGTGAGAAATGCTACCTGCACTGGCCCAATCACACCTTATGAAAAGTCCCATGGAATCTGATAGAGGATAACAACTTTCTAGGTTTATATTCCCGCTATAGAATTCTATAGGATGAATTGAAAACCCACACAAAGGATAACATTCACTATTAAATTCAAATCATTTTTATTTTTTAGAGTCATTTCCACAGAGCCAATTAAAGGCCAGGACTAGGATTTTCAAAGGGACCTAAGGGAGTTAGGTACCTAAACCCCATTGGAAGTTAGCTCCTATCTTCCTTAGGTCCCTTAGAAAATCCCAATCCAAAAATAAGATATTAGGCACAATCCTGGTGAAAGGGTGGTACATGAGCTACACCTGGCAAGAGTGACTCAGACACACCCGAATCACAGTTACTTCCCTGCTGTCTTCTTGCTTTGCGGGGAAGAGTTTGGGGAAAGAGTTGTTTGCTACTCACTTCCTCTACTGCTTATGTAGTTCAAGTCACAGCCTAGCTCTACATTTTTAAGAGAACCCTATTGGTTTAATCATCATTAACTTCTTTAGGTCCTTCCATAAGGGAGGCCGCAAAGTTATTTAATATTAACATAAAATGCTGTGAAAAATAATCCTCACACTTCAGACAAACCAAGAATTACGTAGGTCCTGCTCCTACTTATGTGCAGTCAAATCTCACAGCACCAATGTTGGTAATGTGATATTTTCTATCACTAACATCTGCCTAAAACAATACAATTATTCGTAATGTGATATTTTCTATCACTTACATCTGCCTAAAATAATACAATTATTCCAATGCCTGGAACACAACTGCTGGAGCAATGCAACACAAGACAGACCCTGGACATCCAATGTTGACCTTTCTCCCTCAATAACAGTTTGGCACTTAATTACTTCCAACCCCACTGCTAAGTGTGGACTTATGATTTCATGACCAAGGATTTAGAGTTTCAGAAAGGTGGTTTGTATAGATTTTTTTTGAAAAAACAGACACATTCTCACCTCTCAAATGGAACTCATTAAGGGGAAGTAAATAAAGCTGGATATTAAGGTAGAGCGTGTGAAGTCTTTTTAATAGATGCATAGATTTTAAGGCCAGAGAGGAGCAGTATAATCACCTGCCCAAGCTTATTTTTATATTCTATATAAATATAGCATTATATGAGTAAAGTGCCATAATGCTTCCAGGAATAATAGACAGAATGTATATTCAATAAAAAGAGGGGTGCCGTTGGCTGCTCCATCTTCAGCTCAGCTGTTTTCCAGACCAGTGCATCCTCTATATTGAACATGGTGTGCACAAAAGGCTACTTGTTATGGTTGTCAATCCAGATTACTTTTAAGGGAAACAAACAAACAAAGAAAAAGAACATACCGTATATACTCGTTCATAAGCCAAACATTTTTGATAAAAAAGTGATGCATCAAAGAGCGGAGCTTGGCTTATAAACGGGTCTACACCAAAATTTGATGATTTTAAATACTATGGAATCATTGAATATCTAATACATTGTTGTTTTGTTTACCTGGAGCGTCTGCAAGCATGGAGCCCCTCGGCTCCCTGTAGCCGCGGTTCGATGTTCCCAGCCAATGGGAGCTGCGGGAAGTGGCGCGCCACTTCCTGCAGCTTCTATTGGCTGGGAACGGCAAACCACAGACACTGGGAGCTGAGGGGCTCCGTGCCTGCAGATGCTCCAAGTAAACAAAGCGTCCCGACCTGCCAGCAGCTTACCTTGATGGGCTGGGAGCAAAAGTTTTCCAACCCCTGAAATATAGGGTCAGCTTATGAAAGTGTCATACAATTTTTGCTATTTTTACCTAACCATCTTGGGGGGTTGGCTTATAAACGAACGGGCTAATGAACGAGTATATATGGTATATAAAGTTTCTAATGAGGGAAATATATGTTTCCTCTCCATCACAATGGTTTCATTATCTATTTTTAAAAAATCACTTTGATGATTTAAGCGCGGCATAGGTGTTAAAGATTGTTATTTGCTTCAAAATGCCTCAGATTCTCATTTATAAATGTGCCTATATTTATAAGGCCATGTATATCCTTCACCCTCTGCCCACAATGTCCATAGAGGTTATATGTCCATTGACTGTAACAGGCTGAATATCAGTGGGAGATGTGCAGGATTTGACATGGCTTTCAGACAGTAGACACACAAAGAGGAACGTTCTAACACAAAAACCAAATGAATGAATGAACAATCCACCCCGACTTAAAAAACAGCTAGCCCGGGTGTTATAATGAGTTACTGCTTGCCATTCTAAAGCACACCTAACTACATTATGACTCTAGGCACAGCCCTGAGCGAAGGGTGGTGGTTCAACAGCATCACCTCAGGAACAGCCCCAGTAGGGCCTGTGCATCACAGGCACACCTCAGAGTCACAGTTCCTTCCCTGATGCCACCCTTGCTCAGGGTAGAGGAGGGGGAAACGGCAATAATTTGCTGCTGTCTTATACCAGTGGCAAGTTATGACTGCCGTTCTGCCACACTGGTTTCGCTGACCACTGGCCAGTGTTTACGGAGAAAAAGATAACGTTCAACCCATTCCTCACCCCTTCCTGCCCACCTAGTCCAGGATGTGTGTGGGGGGGGAGGGAGTCAGTGGGTGTAGGGTCCCTTTTTACTTGTATGTATACGGACCCATTGTCTAGGTAGCCCATGTTGGTGTGTCAGGGGAGTTCTTACTCCCCTACGCTCCCTTGCATGGATGCATAGTCAGAGTCACCATCTAGCCCACAGAAAATAGACATGGCAACTCTGAGGACATCCTTTGGAGTTTCTGAGAAGGCATAACTCTATATCTATACAACTCTATTTACTACTCACTGGCTGGTTCCTGAAAGACAAATAAAACGTTAAAAATGTTATTCTTTAGAATTAGCCCAAGAATGGATATTTTTCTCCAGCACTGCTAATGTTGTCTGAGGGGGTTCCCTCCCCTTGCACTCCAGCTGCTGTGAGGTGGGGTTTTCTTGTTGTATTATTGTAATTGCTTTATGAAAGGCTCTAAAGGAAGTGAATAGCAAGCAACTATTTCCCCAAACTCTTCCTCCACAAAGCAAGATACAGCTGTGCTTTTAAGCTGTACATAGATATGGATTATATGCACACTCTATATAGTGTGTGAATGTATGAATAAAAACCTTCTACCTTCTTTTTAAACCTTGTACATTCTCAGTTTAAACTGACAAGATAAATGTTAGGCTTCCTTTCATCAGTGAAAAAAAATGATCCATTCCAGATAATCCTATTTAGTAAATAATGAGGCAAAGTATTTTAGGACACAAATAACAAAAATCTGGGTGCCAAATTTCTACTCACGCATGAAGAGCTAACTGTATGTCTCTGTGGTTAAAACTGTTTCTTTCTCATTGCTCACCCCAATGCTCCACATTCCTCAACTATACTTTGCATCTCTTTGTGTCAGGTCATGTTATGTTGAATTCTTTCATGTCATATTTGATGTGTTGTGAGACACGACCTGACACAAGACAAAGTGAAACAAAAAGCCTTTCCTCCCCACTGCATAACCTTGTCATTGCAAATATATGTAAATGTTTATGCAGAAAAACTTTGTTTGCCTCTGCACTCAGGTCATCTGAAGTTCTCTAGATTAATGGTGTCACATTTTTTAATTTACACCTTTGTAATAGCCCTTAACTTTATTACAGATGCACACACGCACTCACTTTTGTACTGCAGATCTCTTGAGAGATAATGAAAAAGTAAGCTATTACTCCTAATTTTTCATAGAACTAAATGCATTTTAGCAGCTGAGAGAAATAAATGCAGCCCAACCAAGACTTACATGAACTCAGCTGTCATTTGCTTGGGTACAGCTATAAAACTGCAGTACTTTCAGGAGATTGGCTTTTACCAGTGTGGGTAATTTTGGAAAGAATCTGCAATTTGTGCGTGGAATCCAATACAAGGTGGGATGGGATCAAGGAGATGCATAATATTATCAAGAGTTGATGTGATTAAAGCCAGGGGTGGCGAGATCTTTACAATATGTAGGCATAGTGGGTTGTTGCAAATGGGCAGCTCTGAACGGTTTTTCCTATATATCTTCCTTGCTTTTCATCCCACCGATGCTAGCTGCTTTCAGCCTTCCCTCCGCTTTCATGTTCACTTTCCATCCACATGCAGTTCAGTTTTACTGGCCTGAACATTCACGAAAGCAATGTCAGATCTGCAGGTGTAAATACTGGTGGAAACTGAATTTTAAATGCACAGGTCTGAGTTTTTGCTGTAAGAGAACATGCACACTCCTTCACCAAACATATTTGTAAAGACTGGTGTGGACACTGGCCACACATTTGATCCAGGCTCCAAATGTTTGTTTTTTACCCTGAGGATCACTAAATCCATATTCACCCTTACAAACTTGTTAAGTTTGTTGAGTTAATTAGATATGAATTAACTCAAGGTAAAAACTTCTAGGGAAATGAAGGAACATCCATGCGACTCATCTGACCAATCACAACTAGCCACCCCTTAAATAGTGAGGCAAGAACTGCCCATGTTCACATTTTTCAAACTCTGTATACAAATACTGTCAAAGACTGCTGAGTAAATACATCGGCGTAAATCATGATCCACTCCTGGATGTTCCCGGAGCAGGGAAAGGCTGTATTTGTCACATAAATCATCCACTGCAAATGATTTGTTCACCTGGAACCCTTCAAATTTTGATGGCACTCTCTCTTTCTTCAGAGCCAGACACTATGGGCATTTCAGCCTGAGTCTGTGGCTCAGATGAGAACTAGTTCATTGAAGCTGGATCTGGTGATACTGGTTGGGTGGGGGAAAACAACCAGGGGACACAGCAAAGATTATGGGCCTGACTCTGTAGTCCATGAAGTCTGCTTTATGCCCATCTCCCAGTACAATGCACAACCAGACCCCTTGATGTGCCTGGCGGAAGATTTGTGTGACACGCGGGAATCTTCCCATGGCTTAGGGCAATGGTGCCTGCTCCTTCCCAACCCCTCCTCCTGGCTCCCAGCATAGGAGACGTGGCCAGAGGAAAGGGCCATGCACTCTCAGTTTCTCCTTGATACCCAGATAACAGCAATGGACTTGAGTGCTTTTTCATCTTTGCTTGGCAAGGAGGTTATGACTTTTCTTCTTGAACCCACCATCGTTATCTGTATCCTTGTCATCCAGAATGGATTAATGCAAGGCTACCCTTGGAAATGTCATCCAGTCCAGAACGTGACTGTCTACTACCTTACCAGTGGTTCCAGCTAGGCACATGCTGCACCCATGCTCCATTGACTGCACTGGGTTCCACCTGGTGTCTGGGTGACATTCAAAGTGCTAGTTTTGAGCTATAAATCTCTTTATGGCTTGAGCCCTACATATTTTAGAGCCCTGAATATCATCTCTCTCTTTATACTACAAACCAGCAGTTGAGATTAGCTGGGATGTTCAAGATGACAATCCTTAGATTTATTTCTCTTTAGGGGCTGACAGGAAAGATGGTTTTGTGGTAAAGGCACTGGATTGGAACCAGGAGAGCGAAGTTCAATCTTCCCTCGACCACAGACATCCTGTGTCTTCGGGAAAGTTACTTAATCTGTCAGTGCCTTATCTGTTATTTTCCCCAATTTTTGTCTGTTTTGTCTATTTTGGCTGTCTATGTTCAGTACCAAGCACAATGGGTCCCCGATCTTAGCTGAGGTCTCCCAGAACTACTATCCCTTGAATTTACTTCCCCTGGGATTCAAGAGGACATTAGTTTACCATTAGGCTATGTTGCAAAACCTGTCTATTCTTTCAGGCTTTTCCAGAGGAGACAGGTTGGGGTTGAGGAGGTACTGAGAGGAGATGGGGAGTTTTTAATTACTGTTAGTAGACATCAGTTCTTCTGGTTAATATGTTTTTGTGGTTTATCGGTTTTTGTACAACTAGGTGAACTTTTCTAAATTGCAGGGTCACCTTGCCCCATCTCGTTTCCGGCTAGCTGCTGCCTCAGTTTCCCCTCAGTTCCAGGAGCTGATAGCCTGCCCGCACATTCCACCACAGGTAGGCTGCTGGCCTGTGCCTCTCGAACCCAGGAAGGACTCAGTGCCGTGCTCAGAGTCTGCATCGGGCCCAGTTTTATTCTCCAAATGTAAAATCTAGGCAAAACATCAAACACAAAAACAGCTCCTCTACCCACCTTGGGCTACAGCTCCCAGTGGCTTTTCCCCTTTGCCTCTCTGTCCCTCCCAATTCAGGGTTCACTGCAGGAGCCAGTCTCCCTCCTTCCAACTGAGCTTTCTCAGCTCTTTATAGAAAACACTTGATCCCTTCCCAGCTGATAAAAGTACAGGGCCGGCAGGCCTGTAAGCTCCCTGGCCCTTGAAAAGGTAGGGTAGCCTGCAACATGATAAAATAAAGGAATATGTCATTGCCATTGATGTCTCATCGTAGGCATTTTGTTGTAGACAACTTTTGACCCCATATTTACATGTGTAGTTAACCTTCTAGATTGTGATTATATCATTTTGAGACACACAAACTGCTGTGTTATGTTTTGCTGGAGGATACTGTGTCCCCATTAGAACGTGAAGTTTGGTGTCTAGAAAAGAATAATATCCATGGCATGCTTAATAATGGGGGAGGAGAGGATACCTGACAAGACAAGATGTCAGAAATGCTATGATGAAGTGTCCACATTGAAAAACACATGGCACAATGATATGGATCAGAAACTTACCTGCAGCATCAAGTAGCCAAGTTTAGTGGATGAGTATTAAATAAAAAGGGAAGAAAGGAAAACAAATTGTTTCTATAGGTATATAGTTAATAGAGTGTCATACAGCTACACAATGATTTACAGAGCACAATGAGCACAGTATAAATACCTAGCCACCTTGATAGATTTCCAGAGGCTCTTACAAACCTGCCCACTCCTGATCCCATTCAGCTCAATGGTAGTTCTGATATTGATTTCAGTGGTAGCAGGGACAGGTCCTAACTCAAACTCAGGGTATGTCTACAGGAGAGCCGCTATTGTGCCACAGCTACAGTTTTGCATCTGTGCCACTGTAGTGTTGATGCTTCCTGCATTGACAGAAGGGGTTTTCTTGTCAATGCAGTTAATCCACCTCTCTGAGAGGCAATAGCTAAGTCGACAGAAGAATTCTTCCATTGACCTAGCCATGTCTACACTGCAAGTTAGGTTGACCTAACTATGGTACTCTGGGTGCAAAGTTTTTCACAGCCCTGAGCAACATAGTTAGGTCAATCTAATTTTTAAGTGTAGACCAGTACTAAGAGGACACAAAGGGCAATAAATTCAGGCACAAGATGATAATGTTGGTGAGATCAACAATAGGTAGACAGGTTTCAAAGTAGCAGCCGTGTTAGTCTGTATCCGCAAAAAGAACAGGAGTACTTGTGGCTAACAAGTACTTAGAGACTAACAAATTTATTTATGCTGAAATAAATTTGTTAGTCTCTAAGGTGCCACAAGTACTCCTTGTCTTTTTAGTAGGTAGACAGTTGATATGCAGTTTCAGACCAAAGTGGATATTTATGGGTAAATTATAAAGTCTCTCAATAGCAGGTTTACACTGGAAATGAAGATACATCTTCAAGAATGTGGTAGTTGGAACCAATCCTACAATCACAGTCCTCATATGCATCTAGAGACAAATCCATTGGCTACACTAATGCCAGTTTCAGCAGACACCATAATGAAGTAGATGCCAGTATGTCTGAGGCCCTGATTAAAAGAGAGGAATTCATAAAGGATAACAATGAAGCATTATTCCAAATATTTTCAAAGTCCTTTCTCTTATTTTCTTAGCAATTAAGTTTCCTAAATATCTATAGGACATAAGGACCTTTCTCATAACCTGCTTGTTGCTACAGTTTGTTCACTTAATGAACTAAATCTCCTTTTTATGATGTCACAGTCACTTTAGAGCCAAATCCTGAAGTCCTAATTTTGTTTTTACTCAGTGTTTACTCCAGCAGAATGCCCAATGAATGTCTAAATCTCCTTTTGTTTACACTGGTGCAAATCAGGACTGACGGTTGAAATCCATGGAATGACACCAACGGTGCAAGGGAGCTCAGATTGAGTACATACTCTACTGTGTAAAGACTTCAGGACTTGACCCATCAGAAGCAGAATTTATTTAGTTGATCCAAGAGAAGGTTAACAAGCAACTTGATCACATTCTACGCACACCTACGTGAGGAAGTGATTTCTGATAGTAGATGACTTACTCTGGCAGAAAAAAGCATAACAAGATCCAGTGGTTGGAAGCTGAAGCTAGACAAATTCAGACTAGAAATAAGGCACAATGAGGGTAATTGACCATTGGAACAACTTGGTTAGACATGTGGTGGATTATCCATCACTTGAACCCTTTAAATCAGAACTGGTTTCTTTATAAAATATGCTATAGCTCAAACAGAAGTCAAGGGCTTGATGCAGAAATTATGGGGTGAGGATGTATCGCCTGTGTTATGCAGGAGATTGGACCAGATGATCATTATTCTTCTGGCCCTTTTGGCCCTAAAATCTATATTTATGGTAATATCTAGGGCAGGGGTCGGCAACCTTTCAGTAGTGGTGTGCCGAGTCTTCATTTATTCACACTAATTTAAGGTTTCGCGTGCCAGTAACATTTTAATGTTTTTAGAAGGTCTCTTTCTATAGGTCTATAATATATAACTAAACTATTGTTGTATGTAAAGTAAATAAGGTTTTTAAAATGTTTTAGAAGCTTCATTTAAAATTAAATTGAAATGTAGAGCCCCCCCGGACTGGTGGCCAGGATCCGGGCAGTGTGAGTGCCAGTGAAAATCAGCTCGCGTGCCGCGTTTGGCACGCGTGCCATAGGTTGCCTACCCCTGATCTAGGGTGACCAGATGTCCCGTTTTTATAGGGACAATCCTGTTTTTTGGAACTTTTTCTTATATAGGCACCTATTATCCCTCCCCCCCGTCCCGTTTTTTCACAGTTGCTATCTGGTCACCCTAGTAATATCATGATGTGAACGGTTTAATATATGTGACCTTTTGTTCTAAAACCTAGTGTTTACACACAATGGATTTAAGATACTTAAATATTTAAACATTTACTGAAAAAAATTTCACAGCCTCTGACTCTGGAAAGCCCACAACAATGCTGAAAATGTTTCCCAAACCCAAATGGAAAATTGTTTTGCCTAGAACATCAGTTGCCTCCAAAGGACCTGAATATTATAGAGAACTTTTCCAAGTCAATTTAAGCCTGACTGCTATTCCTGAATGTACCTCCACCAGAATTCCTTCCCTTCCCCCATCCAGTAATTGCATTAAACATCTTTTGTGTTACAGAACTGCACTTCATTGTGCTTTCAGTAGTTTTGGGGACTGAGTGAAAATAATGAATATCAAGATTAATATATAGAGAATATATATAGCAATCAAATGAGATAAAATCAAAATAATAAAACTCAAATTTTGTAACAGTAAAATATGAAGATGTTTACAAAATTCTACCCCATCATGACCAATAATAAACTCCACTAAACTTAAAAGAGTGCTCTGGAATGGGTTGGTGGTAAGTGGAAGAAGATAACTGCAGCTAACCCATGGGAATATGTATTCACATTCTATCATTGCTCACGCTTTTGTTGAAAACCTGGAAAAGACACATTTCTGAATGCCACTTTCTATAGCTTTCAGACAAGCATAGCTTGGCTATTTCAATGTTTAGATAATCTTCACTGCTAGCTAAAGATAAATGCATTCAAGAGAGTTAATAGGCTGAGTGAATTGCTTTTTTGAGAGAAATTGATAAAATGCCCCAGTTTTACCCGAATCATTGCCCATGGGCACTGTGTCTCTTTTGAAGCCCACAGGGATTACTACAATTTCTTTGTAAGCTTCCAGAATCTGGAATGTACTTCAATTCCCTCCTAGGCTATCAAGTGGTTTTTACTGAATGTTTTTTTGTGCAAGATCTTGAGAAGCCAACTGTTAATACAGAGGGTTATGTTGAAACTGGGCTGTTAAGAGCCAGCTTTTTGTAAGAACAGGCATATACTGTATTTACTCACACTTTAATGACTCATAATTGGGGCTGTACAAACACATTTCAAAGAATTTAACTTTGTTTTTTCAGTTATGAGACCAACTGGACACTGAACATTGAAACAAACACAGATTTTTGCTGTGAATATCAGGACTGTGGGAATCCTCCTCCCCCTGGCAGAGGGGGAAATTGTAGGGACAGTTTATGATTATTTAATAGCACCCATGCAAAAGCTTGGTTGCCTAATGAAAGCTTTCCATTGAAAAGAATGCATGTGAAATATACAAACTTACTCAGATATTCACCACTTGGGGCCATCCTCCATGTTGCCTAAGAACTGTTGTGCCTCTCCTCATAATCTTACTATCAAAGATTATGAGGCTTCTAAAAACCACGTTGGCTGCCTCTGAAGAGTGTCACTGATCTGGTGGCCTAAGACAGGATCCAGGCTTTAATGCATAATCCTTTTAAAATCTTGAGGATAAGCAACATCTTGCAAAATGGTATCCAATGTAGAACATAGAAAAATTGTAGCAAAACCCAATATTAATACTAAAAAAGGTATGTAAGTTACAATGAACTTGCCATTGAACTCAGAGAAGGCCAGTTCCAGACTAATATAATTACTTTTGGGAAGAAGGTAGGGTTGTGAATATTAGGAGACCATCATACGGGGCCTCATCCAAAACAACAGGAAGTCCAGGGAAGACTCCCTTAACTTCCACAGACCTTGGACCAGGCCCACGGAAGCTCCAATAGCTCTTTGACTGTGTTTTTTTGGACAATGGCGTGGCATGGTATGAAAGCCTCAGTGACATAGATGATCATGTTATGCACATGTGACAAGTCACAGGTTGGGCAGCACATCCCAAATGAGTGCCCTTTACACCACACCACATCATTTCTTCTGTATAGGCTGCATATTTTACAGAAAATATATTTTAAAAACTTTAAAGAGGGTGAGGTTTTTTTTTTAAATTGTTACTTCTTTATATCCTTCCTTGTAAAACCAAGCTCCTCTAGCACCATGAATTCAATGGTACAGGTCTCAGAGGCAGAGCAAAATTATAACTACTACATTTTATAAGCCTCTAGAATTCTTAACGTAGCTTTTCCATAAAACATATCTCCATTTAAATTTCAATATCTTGTGATCTACCAGAGCTATAAACCAAGGGCTAAATTCTCAAGACTTCCTGGAGCCGGGGTGGTGGGTGGTGAGAGGGTATTCAAGTCAGTTATCGCTCCTGGATCTAGGGCTGGCTGGCCTGCATGGAAGTGAGCAGCCGAGGATGGCTCTAACTCATACAAGCGGCATAAGGTTCCTACGGAACCACAAACAAGTGGAGCATAGACATAGCAGAGCTACCACATTGCCTCATCTGTTCTGCCATATCCCCTTCCTGACCACCGAATACGCCTAAACCAGGCGGAGGTGGCTGTGGCATGGGGTATGCGGTGGTCGGGAAGAGAATATGGCAGAACAGATGAGGCAATGTGGCAGCAATGGAGCAAAACAAGGGGGTAAATCTAGACTTAATGGATGCTGTTGACATTTAATCATAGTCTGTAAATCAAGGAAAGGAAAGGTTATGACGACTGGAAAAATACACAATGCTACTTCTCTCTGCCAGTACAACACAGTGTGATCTCAGAGCCCATGGAAATCAATGAGAGTCTTTCCTTTGCTTGTATGTGCTTTGATCAAGTCTTTGGTGAAGGTAGATGCTGCTGAAATAAAGCCTGATAAGACCTGAGATGTGAAATGCCCTCTGGGAAATGCAGCCCTAAAGTATTTGGTATTTGAATGCATTTACAACTGGTTCCAATGGAGATGGCCAGGCAGGCAGAACTGTTTGGTCTCAATGCATGGATGAGACAATGGTTTTCGGAGGAGGGATTTAGGCTTATTAAGAACTGGGGAACCTTTTGGGAAAGGAGGTGGCTATACAGGAAGGATGGGCTCCACCTAAACCAAAATGGAACCAGATTGCTGGCACATAAAATTAAAAAGGTTGTAGAGGAGTTTTTAAACTAAGGGCTTGGGGTAAGCTGACAGCTGTGGAGGAGCACACTGTTTGACAGACATGCCATGGGGGGGGGGGGGAGGGGGATTTATTAAAGGAGATACTCTACATCCTACTAAAAAGGAGAGGATAGAAGTTGATAAAATATAGATAAGACCTGAAGAGAAACAGTCATACAAAAAAAAGTCCCATCTATTACATCACATTAAGGCAGACAACTAAACATTGACAAATTTTATAAGTGCTTGTATACAAATGCAAGAAGTTTAAATACTAAGAGGGGTGAACTTGAGTGCCTGGTATTAAATGACGATATTGATATAATAGGTATCACAGAAACTTGGTGGAATGATAATAATCAATGGCACATGGTAACACCAGGGTACAAAATATAGAGGAATGACAGAGAAAGTTGTGCTGGTGGGAGAGTGGGAATACATGTGAAAGAAAGCATAAGATCAAATATTGTATGAATCAAACCGTACCATAGAATTGCTAATGTAACACTGATTTTTTTTAAAAGGCTCCAGAGGCAATCCTGGCAATTACAGGTTGAAATTATAGTAAAGAACAGAATTATCAGACACATAGATGAACATAATATGTTGGAGAAGAGTCAACATGGCTTTTATGAAGGGAAATCATGCCTCACCAATCTGTTAGAATTTTAAGAGGGTCAGCAAACACGTGGACAAGGGTGATGCACTTGACATAATGTATTTGGACTTTCAGAATGGCAATGACACAGTCCCTCACCAAAGGCTCTCAAACAAAGTAGGCAGTAATGGGATAAGAGGGAAGGTCCTCGCATAGATATGTAACTGGTTAAAAGACAGGAAACAAAGGGTAGGAATAAATAAACAGTTTTCAGAATGGAGAGAGGTAAATAGCAGTGTCCCCCAGGGATCTATAATGCGACTGGTGCTGTTCAGCATATTCATAAATGGAAAAGGGGGGAAACAGGTGGCAAAGTTTGCACACTATTCTAAATTATTCAAGATAGTTAAGTCCAGAGCAGATTGTGAAGAGTTACAAAGGGATTTCACAGAACTGGGTGACTCGACAACAAAATAGATGAAATTCAGTTGATAAATGCAAAGCAATGCACACTGGAAAACATAATCCCAACTATACATACAAAACGATGAGGTCTAAATTAGCTGTTATCACTCAGGAAAGCTGTTATCACTTGGAGTCACTGTGGAGAGTTCTCTGAAAACATCTGCTCAATTTGCAGCAGCAGTCAAAAAAACCTAACAGAATGTTAGAAACCATTAGGAAAGTGATAGATAATAAAACAGAAAATATCATAATGCCACTACATAAACCCATGATATGCCAACATCTTAAATACTGCATGCAGTTTTGGTTGCCTCATCTCAAAAAAGATATATTAGAACTGGAAAAAAGTACAGAGAAGGGCAACAAAAAGGATCAGGGGTATAGAATGGCTTTCTCATGAGGAGGGACTAAGAAGACTGGCACTGTTCACCTTAGAGAAGAGATGACTAAAGGGGGAGATGATAGAGGTCAATAAAATCATGACTGGTGTGGAGAAAGTAACAAGGAAACGTTATTTACCCTTTCACATAACACACGAACCAGGGGTCACCCAATGAATTTAATAGCAATGCACAGTCAACCAGGGGAACCCATCAGGGGATGCTGTGAAGTCCAAAAGTGTATCTGGGTTAAAAAAAGAATTAGATAAATCCATGAAGGATAGATCCATCAATGGCCATTAGCCAAGATGGTCAGGGACGCAACTCCATGCTCTGGATGTCCCTAAATCTTGGACTGCCAAAAGCTGGGACTGGACAACAGAGAATGGATCACTCAATAGTTGCCCTGTTCTGTTAATTTCCTCTGAAGCATTTGGCACAGGCCACTGTTGAAAGACAGGATACTAGGCTAAATGGACCATTGGTCTGATTCAGTATGGCCATTCTTATATTATAAGAAACAAGGGAAATTAAAGCAGGAACAAAAGTAAAGTCCTAGTCTTATGTTAGTACCGCCACTCTGAATCTGGGGATTCAGTCTCTGTCCCCCCTGTCCTGTGCAGGTCCCAGGCCTGCCCTCTCCTCTGAGTCCCAGTCATCCTGGGCTGGGCAGTCAAAGATTGTTTGCATATGTCTCTTGCTGCCTCCCACCTCTACCCCCTGCAGGTATCTTCTGTATGGCAACCTTCCCTGATCTTTCTGCCAGCAAAGTGCTCCCTCTAGGCAGCTTTCCTGCATCTGATACTGTAGTGCTTCTCCACTGTGATGTTCGGCCTCTCTGACAGTCACCCTACTCTGTCTGTTTGCAGCTTTTTATTGCAGCCACCACTAACAAACCATTTAGCCACAGCTGAGAGAGTGAGTGCGCTCTTCATTAACTCTTGGGTGCCGTTGCCTTGTGGGATCTCTACACCCCAGCAGAGATGCAGGCTGAGAGGGAGACCATCAGATAGAAACCTCCCATAGATCCTTTATAATCAGTAGTTTGGCACGATCTAATTAAGGTCTTCCTGCCCTAGGGAACTTCTTTTCTACACAAGTAGAAACGGAGTCCTGATATTTGCCTGACAAGCGAAGAGTTAAATTTGTCCAAGGTACCCGCAGTTCACATCTTTAGCTGGGAGAGAAAGATAGGGGTAATGATCCAGATAGTGTTTTTCAGAGGGATGGCTGACTAGCGTCCTAACAGAAAAAATGGCTGGATCCAATGGAGTCCTGTGATATCAATTATAGTGTCTTTGACCCTGGACTAGGAATGAAGGCTGGAAGTTAACAGGAGTTAAGAGAGGCATCTTAAAGGACAAGAGGTAGGGAGAGAAAGGAAGGGAATGAGTGGAAGAAAAAGAAAGTTAATGGAGGAAGAAAGGAGTGAGGGAGGGAGAGAGTGAACAGACAAATGTGGGTGGCAAAAATGCGAGAGTGGAAAAGGAAATGGCAAAAAAATCAGACATTTGGGCCAAAATTTCCAGAAGTGGCCACTGATTTTAGCCAACTCGAAACACCCTAGACATAATTTGCAGAAATGCTGAGCATCTGTAACACCAACAGGCCTTAAGAGGAGGTGAGAGTGCTCCGCACCTCTGAAAAGTCATGCCCCAGGTGTCTACATTAGGTACCCCAAAACAGTGGGCACATTTTAAAGTTTGGAGGGACAAGGAGGTATGTGTGTAATGGAAGGAAAATGATATTCTTCCCTGTAGCCTCATCTCAAAGGCCAGTGCCCCTCCCTGTCTCTCATTGCGGGTGGCTGCATCCCACCCTGTGGAGCTGGGAGGTTATGCTGTTAATTCCAGTTTCCCAATCACTGTTTTTCTCTTTTCATAAAGTAAGAAAGCCTATAATAAGCAGTGCGAGGGCATGTTCCCTCAGGACATTTCAGTACTTTCACAGGCCCCCATCTATCCTGAGAAAAATCAGTTGTTCATTTGAATGTGGTTAATAAGGAAATGGAGTTGCTCTCTCAGGACTGGAAGTCTCCAAAGCAATCTCTCTCTCCACATGGCAAGAAGAGCTGCAATTTATAAGGCAAAGTGAACATTTGAGAATGAGGATTACACTGCTAGGCAGTATGGAATAGCTGCTCCTCCTTGAGAGTATAGAAGGGTTTGAGGAAAGGGTTTGGGTTTCCATGATTGCCAGATGAGATGAGTGTATAGAATACGGAATGTCTTTAATCTTTTCTCAATCATTCCTTTAATTCCTAATCTCTTTCCCATCAACTCCAGTGTCCAGCTCCTGAATGTCCTTAGACTTCTCGCTTATACCAGTGTAAATCTGAAGTAACTCCACTGAGATCAGTGGAGTTACACCAAGGGAAAACCAGTGCAAATGGGAACAATATCAGGCCTTGGCTTTATCAGCTTTTGAGAATACAAGGAAGAAGCCGCTAAATATATCAGGACACATCATAATCAGGTATTCTCCACACACAAAGCAGCTGTAGGACAGGTAAATTTTCTGCATAATTTTATCATTAAAATATTTTAAAACCTTCTTAGAAAGAAATTTCTCTTTTGTAAAAAGTCAATTGCCTGGCTTGCCCCACTGGGCCAAACTAGAGAGTAGAGGTATGAAAGGAAGAAGAGGTAATGCTAAAAGCACTGACACGCTCCATCCAAAGAAGCATGTTTATTCTGAATGTGTGACAATCTATTTTTTTATTTTACAAAAGAAACAAGGAACTGAGGTGCAAAGAGATGTGTTAATGCAATAAATCTCAGGACTTTTAATTCCCAGCAGTCAGGGAATGCTTCCTACAGCAACCACAGCTTGGACACATGCATTCGTATGGGAGAATGCCTGGTCTAGTGGTTGAGACATAAACCAGGTGACAAAAAAATCTGAGTTCTGTTCCCCGTTCTGTGACTTGGAACAAGTCACTTCATCTCTCTGGGGCTTGGCTTCTCTTCTACCCACCCCCCTTCTGTAAAAAAGAGAAGAATACCTTCCTTGGAAGGGTGTTGCATGACTTAAATATCTAATGTCCATCAGTACTGTGAAATCCTCAGATGAAAGATACCATAGAAGTGCAAATGATTGTCTTGATTATTGTTATAAACCATATATTAGGGCATTAAAGTTAATACCATCTATATACAGAATATTCATAGAAAAAACTACATATGTACTAGGGGGCAGTGCTATAACTGTTGTGGGTATCATTATTTTAAAATCCTTGAGTGTTGTGTATTTAAAGTCTCAAGATACATAGAATTTGAATTTCATGCATGTTGTGCATGTAAAATTTTATTTAAATCATAATGTTGTATTAGCTGATTTGTATGTAATGTTGTATTAAGCATTTGCGGGTTAATAGTTTAGAACTGCTTCATTTCCAGGACTGAGATTCCAGCAATCTATAAAATAATACTTTTGAGTTCTATAGCTAATGCCTTTGCATGTTGTATTTATGGCAGCAGGAAATGAGCAAAGAAAAACTTGAACACAGTGAGGATTCTAATGTCAAACATTTTGATTCACTATGTTCAAACCTACATCTGGTAGTGTTTGAATTTTTACCAGTCTATTTCCTCTGCCTGAGAATTATCTACTTTTAAACAACAACAAAAAGAGAAACCTAATATGCCAACCTATTTGCTTCAAAAGTTCTAAAGAAACACTTCATATCCTTACTTTCAGGCATTTCTTCCTAAAGACTCTCAGAGCCAGGCACAATGTAACATTTATGCACTCAAGATGTTAGTGATCTGTTCAAGTACTCTGAATTCAGACTCTTAAGTGCCTCTTATTGTTGCTAAAATATGGTCCTTATTTTGTCATACTCTCAATTTATTAATCTGAGTCGGGGTTACCATATTTGAACATTGAAAAAAGAGGACACTCTAGGGCCCACTGGCCCTGCCCCAACTCCGCCCCTTCCCCACCCCCATTCCAACCCCTTCCCCAAAGTCCCTGCCCCAACTCCGCCCCCTCCCTGCCCCATTGGACCCCTTCCCCAAATCCCGGCCCCGGCCCCACCTCCTCCCCTTAGCACGCCACATTCCCCTTCCTTCCCCCTCCCTCCCAGCCACCCGAAACAACAGCCTCCTCCCCAGGCTCCAACTTTCCCGGCTCCCGCCGCTCTCCAGCCCGTGCGCCCCCAGCCGGGCGCTTCCCCTGCACAGCAGCAGCTGGAGCAGGGGAGGGCGGGAAGTTGCTTCAGGCTCTGGGCCTGCCCCCGAGCTCAGGGGGGCCTCCACCCCATTCCCAGTTGGACCCAGTGAGGCTGCAGCAGCTCAGGCCGGGCGGCTGTGGGAGGCGCTGCAATGCGGGCCCTTCCCGGGGGGGGGGGAGCTCGGGCTCCCGGAAGCTGCTGCCGGGCGCTGAGAAACTTTCCCCTGCACCAGGACCCTCCCCCTGGGCAGCGGCTCCGCAGGGACAGGAAGGGGAGGCAGCTCCGGCTGCACGGACCGCTGGCGGGGGGGCTCCTTGCACGGCCAGGGGGGAGGGGGGAGACTGAAGCTCTGCCAGAGCCGCGGGGGATCCTCGGAGCAGTAAGGGGATGGAACAGGCTCTGTCACTTTGTGGTGATGGCACATACGCAGTTAGGTCAGCACTAGGATCTATGCGAGGCTCAAACTTGCTCAGTGAGGTGAGAAAGTTTGGATATTTTACCTGCTACAATTGAAGAAGTCTCTACTGAGCATGTGTTAACTGTGATTTTTCAAAGGCTTATAACTTGGCCAAATTTGGGCAGATGTTCACAATGATTGCAAAACGGTGTTAGAATGGGAAATGTCAGGCGACCGTAGTAACAGGCAGTGCTACCAGCTCTACTTATAATGATACCAAATATAGTAGGCAATTTGACACACCTATATTTTTTACCTGTACAAACATTTTCATCACTGAATTGTTAAACAGCCTGTTCCCAGAAAAAGTGTGCCAGGAATTTGATCTAATAATTCTGAGTCAAATTTAAACCACTTCTTCTAGGGATGTGTACTCATACAAAGAGACAGAAATTAAAGGGCAACTGTTGCATCCCTTCTAGGCTCCCTAAACACCCGCAGCAAGGACATTCTCAGCTGGAACCTGTGGCCTGGGCCAGCATGGACTTCTACATTCATATTCCCGTATCTGGCCACTCCATGTCTGTAGATTACTCCTGCTGCACAAGGTGACTGTAGGACAGGTCAGTATGCATGTCCACATTCACTCTGGGTTTACAACCCCACTTCCAACACACAGCTAATAAAGTTCGAATTTAATCCTGTGTCTCTTCAGAAATATTGGGAAGAGAGAGAAGGGAAGGGAAGAACTTTGCTGATGAGCTCCAATTAAAGGGAGAACTTGTCTGCCCTCTTCTTCAGAGTTTGCTGCAGTATTTCCCTTCTAACAGCCTCCCTCTCATAGGCCATGTCTACACAAGGACATGCAGAAAAGTTAAGGTGAATAATCAAAAGTGTGAAGTCAATGCACATAAATTAAATTACGTTATGCCCATGCCCCATAGTTTCATTCAGGAGTAGGTGGTCTTTAGGTAACTGCAACTTCATCATCCAAGGATCTGACTGAACTTTCCTGAGTGTCCCTGTATAGAAAAGCCCAACAATGCCATGACTAGATCTTCTCCTCTGTTGTTACTGCTACATAAGGTGTAGGAATCATATTATTTTTGGAGACTCGAAGTCTACACTGCATTATCCAGCCAGGTAACGTAGTCTGCCAGAACCGGAACCCTACTACTTGTTGCATGGAAGTAGTGAATGAAGATCCCTTACCTGTTGCCTTTTCAGGATTATTGCACATGAAACACTGCCATGTTCCTGCTTCCTCACTGTATCCAAATAAATCAAAGAACCTCACTTCTTCCAGATGCATCTGAACATGGTCCAGATCCTAGGACAGTAATAAAAAATTCACAGTATGAATGATCCAATTGCCCCATCATTTATTACTTGTAAAATGAAATCATAAGGGTCAGTGCTTCCACCTGATAAAAACTAGAGCTGTGAGTTTATAAATAGCACCTGGTGAGCATTGAGCTTTGAAAGGGTTAAGATCTAGCAGAGTCCCTCCTTTCTTATGTTTTGTGGCAGCAAACACCCCGTCTGGGTGGATCTATTAAAAACAGGGTGTTTCTTTTCTCTCAACAAAAGCAGCTGAAGTTGCAACTCTTCAGAAGGTAGGATTTGGGGAGGTTTTGATACTCCTCCGTTCTTGCCAGCTGTGCTCTGGCCACTACCGCCTGCCATAGCTTCCCTCCAGCAGCAACTTCTTTACTACCTTCAGCCTCTCTCCAGTGCTTTTTTTTTTTTTTTTTTGGTGACCCACTAGGCTCCAATGATCTCTAGTGACACTACATCGCTGGGAATTTCCTCCCTTTTAAATGGATATGAGGCCACAGAGGGTTAATCACTGAATGGTGGGTTGGGGCCCACTCTTCTTTAAAAGACAGATGAGAGGGTCTTTTTTGCCAGAACTCAAACCGCTGGTGAGCAGCACTGATATTATGAGGTTTAGTTCCAAAACTGCAGTAACAGGTTAAATGAAGCTCATACAAACTGTTTTCCTAACAAACCTTAAAAGGAGCCACTATCCCAGCTGTGGATTGCTGGACCACAGCAGCTTTCTAGACTTGCCTTATCTCCTGACCATGTCTCTAGAGCCAAAGGGAAAAGAGGAGCCAGCTTAGGGTGATGTCCTGATTTTATAGGGACAGTCCCGATATTTGGGGCTTTTTCTTATATTGGCTCCTATTAACCCCCCACCCCCATCTCGATTTTTCACACTTGCTGTCTGGTCACCCTAAGCCAGCTACATCAGCTCTATGTCATTCAGGGACTCCTCCAGTTGGGGGAATCCCCAACTGGCTGAAGTCCCTGGCTCTAAAGGTTCTTTGTGCTGGCAGACAGAGGAAAGGGGTTGTATTGCGGGGGGAAATTTGGCCCATTGTTTTCACAACTAGGGACTCTCCTGTACTTCTAATATGGAGATAGAAATGTTTGAATATTCTCTCCCTCCATTAAAGACCTCATCTCAACCAACTGCTGAGTTTGAAACAGACACATGCACAAATACCAGTACAGGGACATCTGCCAAAACACACAGGGAGAGATGGCAGTCAAAGAAGCACATCAGAAAAATCTGCTAATTATAAACATTTAATTTCCATCAGCGGAAACAGGACAAAGATTCTTCTCTGTCAAAAGGAGCTGGAACATAAATGTGTTTCCCAGCACACCAAGAACTAAGGACTGAAAAGCTGCATCTTAAAAAGTTTTTAAATCATTTTGTCTAATGGAGGAAATATCTATATAAGGCCTATAGAAGCAAGAGGGTTTTCCTGTCTTCTACTGATTTCTGGCCTGGCCAGGCCTAACATGCCAGCTCCCACTGGACTACATGAGGGATACATTCCTCCTCCCCCAGTTTGGAACCCTTTTGGTTCTGAAATAGTTTCTTTGATATGGGGACTGTACTCAAGCATACCTGAGGTTTGGCGTAACCAGGCTGTCCATGTCTAGGGTGCTTTCTTTCCTGGTGCTTGAGCACTGATTCACTGAAAATGGCCAGTAAAACTTGACTACTTTGCTCACTGACTGCCCTTCCCATACCAGTGGGACTAACTCTCCTTCTACAGGGGAACCCTCTCCATTCATGGGATTCAGCAGGCTGCTTTGGTCTGAAATTGGAGAGCTTTCTCTACACTGACCATACTTATTCAGCTGACTTGTCAATGGCAGGAGTAGCTACTTACCTCAGGTTTTTCAGAGGGAGGCTCAGGTACAATGACCTGAGGCAACAGAGCATAAGCAGGATGGTGTCGGAGAACCAAACAGAATAGGACGTGCCCAGCTAGCTTCTGGAAGTTTCCTTGGCCTTTGGTCCCTTGTATCAGTGAAGGAATAGCTTCCAAGAAGGGGACCTGAGCAAAGTAATGGGCAGTGAAGTGGCCTGGGATGTGTGGTTCTCTCTGCCCTGGTGTGGTGTGTATCCCCTGCCATAGTCTATCACTGGAAAGCTGGGCACAAGAGTGGTGATGCTGCCTCCAGTGTGTCCCCAGGGTCTTCCATGAATGACACATTGTGAAGAGATGAGTTGATAATGTCAGGGTTGAAAGGAAAAACATCTAGAGAGCAGGTGCCTTCTCTATGCTTTTAAAAGCACCTCTTGGGTGGCTAGAATGCATTGGCTATGGTGCCAGGGGATGGGGAAAAGGCTCGAGAAAAGTCTGTGTGGCAATCCGCAGTTGGTTGAAATACACCATCTTGGGAGGTGGGAGGTAGTCAAACTTTTGGGGCAAGAGATTTCCCTGTCCCTCACCTGCATCATCTGGAAGGTGTAAAGCGACTACTCAGTTGTGAAACTGGGGCATTATTTCTTGATGGATAAAGTGATTTATCAAGTGCAGAAATGGAATAAATGGAAATGATAATTGCTTAAAAATGTTATTTATTTTCTTGCAAAACTACTCAGCAAATAAATCTGAAGGAATCGTGTAAGGTTCATAAAATAGCTGCTCCATCACTCTTCTGACAAATGATGGCATGAGTCAACACAATGGATTTTGCAATGAGTATAAAACTGGTTCTGTTTTTTATAATGTAGCCTATGTTCTCCGATAAAGAACTGTGAAGCAACTGACCGGAAATCTATGAGGGTATACATCTGGAAATACTTTATTTCTGGCAAATTTTAAACTGCGTTGTATAAATATTTTTTGTGGCATGAACATACAGTATGTTGCTACATAAGATTCTTTGTGTGATGCTAGGTATTTATGATAGTGAGTTGGCTGCACATATTGGCCCAAAATCTGCAGTCAATCACCATGATGCAAATCTGAAGCAATTCTACTGGAGTCAATATTCTGCTTTCAAGTATACCAGCTAGAAGAGGAATAATATTCCTAGCTACTAATATTTTTTCAAATTATTCACATATTTTTCATTTTTCAGTGACATTGTAAACAGGAAACTTACTGAGCATAAGTGTACATTTAAGAATGAGACACAAATAGTTGTGAAATCTGAGCATCTCCTTCATTCCTAATGTCTTGATGTTGTATACTCTACATGCACAACAATTTAGGCATTGTCAAAAGTTAATCTGGTTATTTTAAAATGTTAATTTCAACAACTGTAAATCTCACAAAACAAAAGTAATTCAAACACATAATAACAAAACAGAAAATAAAGAAATGAATACATTGGTATCACAGTGACATTTATTTATTTCATTTTATTTAGATTTAATAAAAAAGACCCCTACCTAGGCTTCAGGCTCCCTAAGACTTCATTAATATCACAATAAAATGCCAGTAACATTAACCATTTCAACAGGAATTTAAAGGCTTTTACTCCTAGAATGCCCTAAATTTACTTTTCAAGACAAGGTTTTAGTTCATCCATATGTGTGACTGACGCATCTCCATGTGCCACATTGTGTCTAGGTGGTGAACTGAGTGCATTGGAAGCATGGCATCTGGCTCTGCTTTCACTTACATCACTTTACCCCAGAGAACCTTCACTGGCTTCAGAGGAGTTATTGGTTTGCCCATTCAAAACACTGAACTAGAGACAAAGTGTTTTAAAGCGCTGAAAGCAGCAGCAGCCACATGATACAGAGTGTTCTCTGAATTGCTTCCAGCAAGTTGCTCATCCAAGATGATGCTTTCCTGGTTTTAGTGGGCGAATGGTGTTATTAACTTGCCGCCAAACCAAACAAGTGAGCAAGCCAGCTGGGCACCCCTGAAGAGCCCAGGGAAGAGAGTAGGCCAACTGGCTGTTCTTGAAGATGCAGATTGTGAAATAAAAGGCAAATGGATCTCTCATCCACCTCTAGCACACAATGCAAGATATTTGCCCTTTCTATGAATTGGTGGGTATTGTTATTTGTAGAGACTTGCTCACATTTCTGCAGGTGATACCATCTGTGATTATTTGTGCAACAGCCTAGCATCATGCAAAGATCTTAGAGCACTTCACAAACATCAAGCCTTAATACCCTTTTTGCAGGTGGGAAAACTGAGGCACAGAGTGTTTCAGTCACTTGCCCCACGTCACATAAATAAACCACTCTCAGAGCCAAGATTAGAAAAAACCCAGGTCTTGTGGCTCCCCACCCTATACTTTATCCAACAGACAACACTACTGCTAAGGAATTATTTTTCCAAACAATATTTATTTTAGTGTGTTAAGAAAGGAGCAAGCCAGCTGGGTTATCAAAAACCTAAAATTGTTCACTGCACCCAGTTAACTGATCACAAAGGATTAGTGTGCCAATAAAGAGAAGAACTGGATCTCTCTTTGGCATTCTTGTATCACAATGAAAGCGTGCAATGCATGCACGCATACACAGCAAAACAGATACTTAGAGCATTAGTGTCTGTTGACTGCATTCCCAACTGATCCTACTATAAAGCAAACCGTTATTAAACGCAGCTACTCTCCTAATCTCTCTTTCATAGCTAGACATATATTCTGAATGATTCTGCAGAGATTGCCATGTCTCCAGACTTCAGAAGTAATGGCAACTTACTGAGGGACAGGATGAATAAGGTCTTATTCACCTACCTACTGATTACTTGCAAAAATATTTCAAAATGCTACTGGAATTTGTTAGAGGACAGTGCAGCCTGCTTTCTCCCAGGAAGAGAGTGGTTTCTTTAACCATTTTCAGAAACCCAGAGTTTCTGAATTTCCTAAGCTGATGTAGAACATGTGTCTGTTTGTGACGGAATGTACAGTATGGTGCTGGAATTGCCATGTTTGATTATATTTCGATAGACCCATAAACAGAAAAGAAAAAAGGTAAGGAAACTTTTCCCCCTGAAATTTTTGATGAAATAAAACTGCAAGGGTGTCTGTATGTGTGGTGGGGGGAAAGCAGGATATTTTGTTTTTAAATTTACTTTTCCATGTTACAAAGATACTTAAAAGAAATGCTATCTGCAGAAATTGGATGGGCCAGCTCCCCAACTATTATAAACCACCAGACCTCCATTCATTTACACCAGCTGAAAATCTGGCCTAATATGCTGATCTGTTACCAGAATATTCAAAGGTAGTGTTAGAAAAGTTTCCATGACTAAGCATTTCATCCTGTCCCTTGGTAAACCCAAGTGCCTAAGAGTTTAGTTAGTTAAGAATTCTAACCCACAATTGCTTTTAAGAAAGTTATGGAATCCTTCTGCACAAGGTGCTTGAGCGTTCTCAGCTTCCACTATAGTCACTGAGGGTTGAGAGTATGTCGTGTCTTGGACCTATACACAGTATAAGGCAAATTTTCCAACTGAAGCAAACTTTTTTGAAAAAGCAAAAGCTTTCAGGAGAATATGTGTGTGTGTGTGTGTGTGTGTGGTCACACATTTGCACTTCTTATAGCCACTCCTGGTCATGTTTGAGAGACATTGAAAAAACTGCATTGGGCCAACAGCATTACACCGGACTCTAGCTAGTCTTCTTGGTCTCTGAATTTCACAAGAAATAAAAAGAAATCTACTAAACAATAGGTCCAGATCCTGCTTTCAGAAAGGTCAGTGGGAATTTTGCCAATGAAATCAATGAGTTTTTTGATAGGAGCAATAGCAGGCCCTATATTAGTAAGCAAACCAAAAACAAAGAAAGTGAAACCAGCCAAATGCTGCACAGCATTTTTAAAATCTCAAGAAAGTCTTTAATGTGTTGCATCTACTTGATTGTTATCCAGCATCCTGATAACAGTGTATAATTCTACAACTTGTTGAGTTTCCAAAGTTCCATTTTCTAGTTGGTTGGGATCAGTGTTTTAATTTTACAGTTTCTTGATGTACTGTCCCATTAGTTTGGGAATATAGTTAACCAAGAAAGTACTCTTACAAAAAAGGAATGATGAAATAACCCCCAAAGGACTAAGAGTAATAGAATTATGCAACAAATACTCTGGAGACTAACAGTTTGCTGGATGTGACTGTTAGCGCCCTGGTGTGGCTCATTGGCCCACTGGCCCTATTTAAGCCAGCAGCAGGAACAGGAAGCTGTCTAAACAATTGGGCTCTGGCTCCAGCTCCGGCTCCTGGATTTCCTGGTATCCCACCCCAGCTTGACACTTGGCATTTGCCTTGCTGTTCCAGTCCTCCTATGTGTTTCCTGCTTCTTACCCCCTGGTATCCTGACCTGGCCTCACTCTGGTTCCTGACTCATGGTTCTGATCTCCAGATATCCTGTCTCGTGACTGTGAACGCTGGCTTTGACTACTAGGTCGGCTGCCATTAACCTTGGTGTGACACTCTCTGAGCATGGTGGGCTCATGGTATATAAGTGTGGACAGGAATTTGGGAGAGGGAACAATATGGAGCTAGTGGCCAGTCCCCATATGGAAAGGAGATGCACCAGCCATGGGGGCTACTGCATCTGGCCACGAAGTGGTTCTACTGTAAACACCACTAGACTCTATGAATCTGCCCAGTGCACAGCCCAGTTCTTCAGATTGCATGCTGGGGTTCAATTTGTTCCTATATATGCAGTCATAAGTACCTTCGCATCACTTCAGTTGACAGATCTCCTAGTTCATAGTACTGTGCAGGTTACTCCATTCTTAGCAAATGAGCTATTACAAGCTTTATTCTAAGTTAAACAAAGAACAGCTTTATGATTTTGGAAGAAGCAGCTTGGATCTAGTTTTATCTAATTTTGAATATAAAAAATCTGTATGTGCATGTGTATGATATGCACGTACTTGTATATGTTGCATCTGGATAGGTCATGCAACACAATCACCTTATGTTTCAGAAGATGTTTCCATTAATAACTCCTATTTTCAACTGTCATCACTTTAGTAAAATAATACTTTCAGGCAGACATTTTCCATTCTTAGTCTCAGCCTGAGAAAGAATATTTTAAAACCACATCTGACAATTTAGTTCATCCAATTTTAGCTGAGATGTAAAAAAAAAAATTGTACATGTTGAAGAATATTTCTGCACTTAGCTCAAATATGTCTTTGTTTTATAATCCTCCACTGGTCTTTTCCATGAAGTCTGATTAATAGCTTTAAACAGTTGTCTCTACAATTCCTGAAACAGTAAATAGCTTTTAAACTTGACAGATGGTAAGAATGGAGTGTGTAAAAATCATCATTTTCATAGCATCCAAGGCATTGTGCAGAATTGTGTGAATTTCCGCAGGGCAGCTAAACAGTCCATCATGGCAGCTATTCTGACTCTAGCCTTTAAAATTATGTATGTAAATAGGAAAAAATACCTACATGTACCATCACCTGTTTTCATTCACTTCACTAGCAACTCCCATGAAGCATATGTGAGGGCTTAGGTAAACCTGGAGACATTTCAAAGTACAATAAAAAATGACACATTTATGGATCCACTACAGAGCTCAGAAATAAAATTCCTGCTGAGCACTGGTCAACGCCCTTACAAGCTGGGTGTGGTTTATGTAAGAGAGGGGACCCTACATCATGAATAAGCCATAGACTGCCATATGAATAAACTGGCTGAAGAGGACTTGGAAAGGTAATGAGTGAAAATACCTAGAAGAAACCAGAGCTATACAGCACTGAAGGCAAAAGAAATTTAGTGACATAAAAATTATTCAGTGCATAAAGAAGCTTCCTTTCAACACACACACAAATATACACAGAGCAAAAGAGGGTGGAAACAGGTTGTAATTTACCAATGACGAAAGCAGTAGTTCTCAAACATTTTCCTAATTCAGATCACCTCTTAATAGAGAGATGGAAAGTGAATGGGACTTCTGTTCCTAAGGCACTCTTGAAAATCCCACCTGTGTCCACAAACCACTTCCCATCCTGTTCTCAGTGTCATGGGCCACCTCCTCTCCCAAGAGCAAATGCTTAGCATCTTTTTGGCAACACAGCAATTGCTCACATGGAAAAGTAATATAAAAAAATGGTGTCCTTTTAGTTTATTTTAATGTGATTCAGTAGTTAGAAATAAGAAGCAGAGGCCACCTGGACTTGATCCTGCTTTGACTTAAGTCAGCCTCAAAATTTCTATTGACTTCTTTGGAAGCAGGATTGGGCCCCATGTTTAATTGCTAAGATATTTATGATTTGTTGATATATGTGCACACACATGTGCATGTGTGTAAGAGGTTTGCTTTCCAGTAGTTAACCACAGTATGGAGCCATCACATCTATTGCAAAGATCCATGTAGACCAGTTCTAAAGGTTGGTATAAAATCACTTCCCCATCCCGCCACCCCAAGGAATAAATGTTTACCTTCTGGTGTGGAAATGTAGATTGAATCATCGCAGTTTCAAAACCATGTGTTCCCTTCAGCTGTGTCTTCTCCCACAGGGTTTTAAGGACTTGCACAGAGTTACTTTGTATGGACAAGGGTTCTGGAAACAAGTTCTGGAGAAAATATTTGAAAAGAAAATTTCAATCTGAGTCTTCAAAAATCGTATTGCTGTTATTTCAGAATGATACAACTACACAAAGTAATTGCTGTCCTTGTTGCATCTTATATCAAGAGCAGAATGTCTGACACTGACATTTAAAAAAAATTCAGTGCAGTTAAGATTGATTCGTATCAATGCAAAGTATATAAATCTCTGAAACTAAATAATTCCTGTATACTCCATTAATTCTTCTGAGACTATTTCTATGCACAACACCTGATTTCACAGGCACTTGATTCATTACATTTTACATATAAGCTAGTACTACTATATATCTACAACATACCACTACTACCCTGTGTGCGCACACACATAACACTAGTATATAGTAGTGCTGGTAGTGGAGAGAGCACTGGACTCAGAAGACCTGGGTTCTATTGCTGGCTCTACTACTAACCTATAGGTGACCATGGGCAAGTCACTTCACCTCCCTGTGCCTCAGTAAAGTGGTGTTAATGATGCTGACCAACTCTGTAAAGTGCTATGAGATCTAATGTTGAAAAGTGGTATATATGAACTAGCTATTAGTAGCAGTCCCAGCACTCTTATATACTAGTATTATCTCGCTTTTGGTAAAAGACTTGGGATGCGTACATTGAAAGCCCAGGGCAGAGAGAAAATTAACTTCTTATCTCAGTCTCCTTTCTCAGCAAGACCTAGTCTTACCCCTCCAGATTCCCCATCCCAATCTCACAGCCCCGTCATGCTCATTTCTCCCCCTACACTCCCAACTCCTTGTCTCCAGCCTTCTTGTCACCCAGTCCCAATTTCCTCCTTCCTGGCTCCTAGTCTTATTTCTCTCTCTTCCTCCCCCTGGCTTCCAGTCACCCCTCCCCTCACCTGCATTCTCTGTCCCCACTGGATTGCAGTCCCAGTTTTTCTGCCAGGGCTCACTGTCCCAGTCTCCTTGCCCCACCAGTCCCAGTCTCCCACATCTCCTCATCCAATCTCAATCCCCCCCTCCCCCATTTCCTCCCTGGTTCCCCAGCCCAGTGTCCTTGCCTGCTAGTCTCAATCTCCTCTTCCAGCCAGTCTCAGTCTCCCCCATCTCCCAATCCCTGTCTTCTTGCCCACCTAGTCCCAGTCTCCCTCCCCAACTACCAGTTCCAATTTCCCTCCCAACCCCAGCAGCCTCCAAGTCCTGCACTTTCCCTTCCACAGGCTCCTTGTTCCAATGTAATCCCCCTGCACACAAACCCCCAAGTCTGACTCGTGTCTCTTCAGCATTTGAATCATGTAGTTTACTCCTCCATGCTGCCTGGGACCAGCAGGGGGAGGGGGGTCACTGAGCACCCATAAGACACAGGCTCCCTGCTCTCAGTTCTGGTGCTTGATCTGGGGGACCAGATGTCCTGATTTTATAGGGACAGTCCTGATTTTGGGATCTTTTTCTTATATAGGCTCCTATTACCCTCCACCCCCGTCCCAATTTTTCACATTTGCTGACTGGTCACCCTAGCTTGATCCCAGCCTGACCCACAGCAGTCTAGAGATGCAATTGCAGGGAAAGCCTACTCAGCTCTGGGCTGGAGCATGCCCAATGTGGATGCAAGTTTCAGGCAATTTAGCTGCTAAAAATCTAAGACTTTTCTACTGGGCATGCGTGAACTGTGATTTTTCAGAGACTAAGGCCTAGTCTTCACTTACCGGCTGGTCCGGAGGCACGCAATCGATGTTCTGTGATCGATTTATCGCGTCTGGTTAAGACGCGATAAATCGATCCCGGATCGATCCCGGAAGTGCCCACAATCGGCGCCGGTACTCCAGCTCTCCAAGAGGAGTACGCAGCGTCGACGGGGGGAGACTTCCAGCCGCGTCTGGACCCCGGTAAGTCCGGACTAAGGTACTTCGAATTCAGCTACGTTATTAACGTAGCTGAATTTGCGTACCTTAGTCCGAAGTCCGGACTAAGTGGGGACCAGCCCTTAGAACTTGGCCAAATTCAGGCATATTTTTACAGGAGTGGCAAAAGGCATGTCCCTGACATAAAGGCCACCCCTTGCCAAATTTTTAGTATAGTATAGTATAGTGGCACCAGAGTGATTCAAAGATGCAAAGAAAAGGTCACCCAATTTTTTTTTTTTAATATGGGCAAAACAACATATATCCTCCTAGACACATTCTTAGACATGGCTAAACCATTTTAGCTTACATTTTCCAAAACAATTTCTGCTTAAGGGACACCTTTGCATGGAAAATTTGAACCCAAACAGTATTTGGCAAAGTTACAAGCAACTGAAAACAGGGTCTTATAATACGAAGTATCGGACAACCTTAAAAATAGGGGGCACTACCAACACTGCCTATTATACAGTTTCACGCCTGAAGAGACCAATTAAGCCAGAGGTGATGTGGCTGTAGAGTTGACCTATATCATTTGATGCAAAATTTGCTGTAGGAAAAAACTTAATAAATAAATAAATCAAACTTGAAAAATTGAACTAGATTTGTTCCTCTTCAGCTGGTCATTACGGTCTTGCATTTTCAGAAAAATGTCAGTACTTCTTAAATGCCATGCTTTCTTCCCCCAAGACCATCATTATTCTACCTTCATTTCTGTTCTTCATTGGAAAAACAGTCTCCTCTCAAATCTACAAAACAGATCTGAAGTCAAATATTCTGCTCCCTCTACGAGCATAAAATCCACCCAGTTTGAAACAATAAATACATATAATAATAATAATAATAATAATTTGCAGTTCCACAACTTTCAACCAAGGATTTCAAAGCATATTAAAATTATTAACTTAGACTTTCACAATTAGAGGGAGAGCAGAAGACAGAAGTCAAGATCTGTTATGGATATGAGAGCAAAACTATTCCTTTGCACTCGACAAAGAGAGTATAATAAATGGCAAAACATAGCATTTATTCACAAAAATAAGGTAACTCATGGAATTCCTTGGATCTGGGTCAAAAAGGACTTTTTATAGTTAGCTAATTTACTTAATTTAGTTAATTATTAACACATTATAAATATATTTTGTGCCAAATTCATGCCTTGTGCAATTCCACTGCCTTCAATGGAGTTACACCAGGGATGAATTTAGCAAGATATTTAATTTAAAAATGGTTATACACAGTATGTAAAAGCGTTTAGAGTTTCAAACAAATGAAAAAGTGTAAATTACGATACATCAAACTCCATGTTACTGTACAATAGGTTTGAACAGAGAATACAACATAATAAGAATCATCATTTTTTCACAGAAGGGCATATAAACTGCTATGTGTACAATGTATTTGCAAGGACACAAAACCAAATGTTACTGACTTGATCCTGCACGTCTGAAGCCAATGGGAGTATTGCTGTGGACTCACTGGCACCAGAATCAGGCTCTAGATGTTCAGCAGTAATTTTTACTACAACTACTTCAAAAGCAATAGAAGAATAAAGCTTCAAGGACCCCAATATTAACCAGTAATTCAGAATAGAAACAAAGCCATAGACATAAAAGATGGTTAAAAAAAAAAAAAAAAAACCGAACAAATTCCTAGGGAAATAAGGACTAGATCACGGTGTTACCACAAGCCTCCAGGAAGGGGCAATGTGGAATTTCACTGCCCCAGGAGCACACCAGGGACAGAATGAGACTCTGAGGTGTTTACACAAGAGCTGGAAAGTGTAATTTCCATCACAAGGAGACATACTTGTACTAGTTCTAATTGCACTAGAATGCTAAAAATAGACTGTAGCCCTGGTAATGCAAGCGGCAGAAGGGGCTAGCCATCCTAAGTATGATCTCGTCTGAGATGACGGGTTTGTGCTCAGGGCGGCTAGCCCCTCCTTCTGTTGGTGCTGCCACAGCTACACTCCTTTTTAGCACACTAGCTCAATCACAGGTATGTCTCACTGAAATTACACCTCCAACTCCAATGCAAAGTCACCATTCAGTCCCTGCTGCCCCCTTGCTCCAAGAGGGAAATATTCTGGTCCTAGCAGAGTTTACATCCCCTTCTAGCCTGGCTCAGCTCTGCCAGCCAGTGCCTTGGAGAGGCAGAGCCAAGACCCCACTTATTGTTGCAATCCTGCCTGTCTACTACCTGTGTACCTGCATGGGAGTGTGAGCAGCTTTCCCTGCAGCAGCTGCTCTCACATACGCACACAGACCGGATGGAGATGGCCCACACAGGGGAATGCTTTATGCCCCTTTTCCCCCAGAATGGGTGTGAAAGGTGACTCATGATGAGCTCTATACGTTCAGGGATCTATTCTCTTCTGGTTTCAGAGTAGCAGCCATGTTAGTCTGTATCCGCAAAAAGAACAGGAGTACTTGTGGCACCTTAGAGACTAACAAATTTATTAGAGCATAAGCTTTCGTGGGCTACTGCCCACTTCTTCGGATGCATATAGAGTGGAACATATATTGAGGAGATATATACACACACACACACACACACACACATATACATATATATATATATATACTGCCCACATATACATATATATATATATACTGCCCACTTCTTCGGATGCATATAGAGTGGAACATATATTGAGGAGATATATACACACACACACACACACACATATACATATATATATAATATTATATGTGTGTGTGTGTGTGTGTATATATCTCCTCAATATATGTTCCACTCTATATGCATCCGAAGAAGTGGGCAGTAGCCCACGAAAGCTTATGCTCTAATAAATTTGTTAGTCTCTAAGGTGCCACAAGTACTCCTATTCTCTTCTGGGTACATAAGGGGTTACACGTGGGACTTCCTGTGCATAGATGGAAGAATGTAGTCTTGTGAGTTTCTAGCATAGTATAGATGGAGTATATTCCAGAAGTTAACAAAAAATACATGCACAGTACACAACAGCCCATAGAACAGGGGTGGGCAAACTATAGCTGGGGCGCAGGGTCATGGGCCTCACCACGCGGCTCCCAGAAGCTGCGGCATGGCCACGCTCTGGCTCCTACATGCTCCAATGGGAGCTGCAGGGCGGTGCCTGCAGACAGGGCAGCATGCAGAGCCGCGTGCAGAGCCGCCTGGCCGTGCCTCTGCATAGGAGCCAGAGAAGGGACATGCCACTGCTTCCGGGAGCCGTTTGAGGTAAGTGCTGCTCGGATCCTGCATCCCCTGAGCCTCTCCTCATGCCCCAACCCCAGCCCTGATCCCCCTCCCTCTCTCCAAGCCCCTCGATCCCAATCCAGAGCACCTTCCTGCACCCCAAACCTCTCATCCCCAGCCCCACCCCAGAGCCCGCACTCCCTCCCAGACCCCAACTCCAATTTTGTTAACATTCATGGCCCTCCATACAATTTCTATTCCTCGATGTGGCCCTCAGGCCAAAAAGTTTGCCCACCCCGCCATAGAAGATTAATCATCAAAAATGTGGAGAGAATAAACAGATAAGGAACAGCATCAGTATATGAGCTGCTATGACTAAGATGAGCCAAAATTTAAGAGTGTCAGCTTGGCAACAGCATTTTTAATTTAACCAATGCAATTACCCAAGACAGGAAAGTGAAAAACACATTAAAGCCAAAGTGTAACTGGAGAGGTCATGGTCCAGGAGTTCTAAATGAGGTGAGGCTCCAAAGAGGGATGAGGAGGTATTAAAAAAAGAGGAGAGAGAAAGAGAGACGAGGAACAGAATGCAGACAGAAGGGGTGGAGGAAGAGGGATGGGAAATCTGAGATGGGAAATATTGCAACGCTTATTGTCCTAGCTCAATAAAAGACTGAAAGGGTCAGGCCAAAGTGCAATGTAATCTTGGTGAAAGGGTTAAAGCAAGAAGTTTTAAAAAAGAAAAATTATGAGGAAAATGTTAAGCACGAGGAAATAAAGGTGGAATCAAAGATGAAATCATCACTACAATTGATTCAAAATATACAACAGAGAGAGGACTGAAGTCATTTTGTTAATATCCAGCAAGATGGTGTGTTTTTGGCATCAGAATGTGTATGTTAATAAAGAAATAGACTGTTTACTCTCCTAGTATGTGCTCTTCCTTCTCTGCTCATTCTCATGTATTTCAATACATCTTTTCTGATCTTTTTCATCAGCTATTTTCCTTGCTCTCATTTTTCTATCATGCACCATTGTATTCAGGTTATTTCTCCCTGAGGCCACTCTTTCACCTTTTCTTTTTCCTTAAAAGACTTTTCAAATTCAGTCTCTTTCTTCAACTTCTTGTTTACCCCCCTTTATTTTTTAACTTGTTTGGTCTTCTCTTTCCTATTTCTCTCTGTCCCCCTTCCTCTTCTCCCCTTTTACCTTCCCTCTTTCCCTTGAATTCTCTCTCTGCCCCTCAAATGCTAGTGTCTCTCCCTTTTCCTTCCCTACTTTCAAGAAAGAACCAGACCCTTAAAAGCCAGCAGATCACATTTCTTCTTTTCTCCTCCTGGGCTCTACATAGTCCAGCTGGGGCAGACAACAGTTTGCCCCTTGCTCAGTGGCTTAGTTGCTCCCAGATCTTTGCAGGGTGAGCACTTAAGCCCCAATCCAGCCAAGCTCCTAGGCATGTGCTTGACTTTAAACATGCTCAGCCCTGAACCTTCTCCCATAGGCTCAGAATATAAACAAACATCTCCACGACAAGCTCAGAACCCATCCCCAGGTTCAGAATTCTTCCCCCTCCTACCCAACAACCATCATCACCTGGCTCAGACCCTCCCCACATCCCCACCAAATCAGAACACCCACCCATCCACACCCTCCCCCCAGCATCCTCTAGGTGTGGAAAAGCAGGAACAGAGGCAGCAGAGGGCATGTGATTGTGATTTGAAATAGCCTCACATAACAAACCCTCTATCCCCACTCTGTAGCTTCCACCCTGCTATTTGAACCCATGTGCTGAAGGAAGCATGTGCAAACAGTCATGTACTCTGCTGTGCAAAACCTAAGAAACCTGTGTTCCCTGCTCTGTCTCCTCCCTCAGCCACCTGTTGTCTATGTCCTGCAGGGTGGTAATTCCTCAGTGGCACCCAGCTCTACCCCTTTAGGGGCTGAAGCAGCTCCAAATCCTAGTGGCAGTGGGTGGTATTGTACTTTGCCATACCCTGCTAAACTATACAGCTGTGACATTGGTGGGTTTACCCCATTAGGCCCTAGTGACCTGCTGGCTGCCACAGCACAGATCACTTCTCAGTGCTGAATTTAGACTGGAGCTGGCAGGGAGGGCTCAGCTCACTGGTGGTACAGTAATCTGCTCGCTGGTATGACTACTTGAAATGAAAGAGTTAAATCAAAATGTTCTTACTTCTCATTTGCATTTTTCTGATCTTTTGGGTACTTATTTCTAGGACATCATACAACATGTAGGAGTATCTTGATCTGTTAAATCAACCAATTTACAGTACCATATGTGTTTGAATATTCCCGTGGTAAACATTTAGCCAAGATCAAGGGTAGCATTAGTTTAATATCTGATCTATCCTCTATGTCACTATGTCTTGCACTTGCGGAGAGATTTGACCCAATGATCTAATAGGTCTTTTCCACCTCTAATTACTAACATTGCAATAACATTGGGCATGCTGCATCTTTAACTACTATATATAGTTTATGAGAAGCTGATTTTTTTTATTACGAATACAAGAAAAACATCATGATTCATCTTGAACTGGGAATGCAGATTTGTTTTGCTTTTATAACTTTATATTATTCCAAATCTCTCATATAGATATAGATCATTCCAGATAAGCATGAGATATATTCATTCCAGATAAGCATGATCAATTAATGGTCTTTATGTGGAAATATATTTAATATAATCATCAAAAGAATCATCTTAATCAATAGGTGAACAACACTGATCAAATCCTGATGATCTTACTTGCCCTCTGGGAGTTTTGATTAAGGGGTGCTGATCATCTCCAAGGCTTACTGAAGTCTATAGACCTGACTCTACTTCCACAGAACTCAGCTGAAGTTTGCCTATTAATTTCCACGGAAGCAGAATCGGGTCTTGACTTTAATGGGAGTTTTGCCTGAATAAGGATGACATGTTTTGGTCCAATGTTGTTTGTACTTCAGATTTCTTAATTTCATATGGACATCTTAAATTTGTTATATTTAACAGAAAGCACATACTCTGTCATACAACATTATGCCAGTCTACTGCAAAGCACTGGATAGTGGAGAGCTTATAAGTAACTCTGTCCACTTCTGAGAAATCAGAAGGGGGAATTCAAAGGACATACACACGTACAGTAACAGTGATGGAGATGATAAACATATCTAAATGGGTTACCATTAAAACATTGTTTTTTCATGTACAGTTTATTGAGGTGCCACTACTTATATGTATTGCACACACCTGCTGAAAGAGAAACATGATATGGATCCATAGCTGAGGCTGTCGGCTGATGAGAGTAAAACTGGATTTACTGTATAGGCAGTAATGACCCTTCAGGGGGCAGCTGAAGAACAGCTTTGCTACACAACTTCTAACAGTATCTAGAAACAAATATACACAATATTAACATCAACTACTTAAAAGAGATTTATCTACCTGATATTACTTTACACTTAAACATGCAATGCTTCTGGCTATAGGAAACCATTATTTTCATATTTGAAATATACCAATTATGTCTTCATATTTTAAATTATATTTTTCACTTCCTCACATTTCAATGGTTTTTATCCAGATAAGAGTAGATATTCATTTAGTCAGTATCATTAGTTGTCTCTAAAACTCAAAATGGGTGAAATTCAGCACTGCTCAGAGGGCCAGCACACAGGCAATGTACCAGTTAAATTGAATATAAGCCACAATAAGTGGTGCATAGGCCCTGTACCGATCCTGTGCACAGGACTATATTTCACCCACTGCACATATAAAACTCCACTGTTTTGCACCTTATATAGCTATTTATCGCTGACTCCACAGGGCAGAGTTGGGCCTTTAGTGTGTATCACTTCCTTTTTGTTAAATAATGCGCTGAAGCTTGTATTTTACACTCACAGGCTTGCTTATTAAAACAGATGAATATATTAAAACTGTTCACAACTCATTCTTATTTAAAAGAGTTGGTTGAAAGAGCATCCCATGTTAGGTAGCAACCAAGTGAGACTTCACTTCTGGTCCAAGTTTATGCAGCTCTCACCCAGGCCTTACTCAGGCAAAAACTGATTTCAATAGGGGTTATGCCCAAAATAATGAATTCAGGACTTTCCCTTTCAAAAACAAAAGCTGCACCATTAGTCATTGGCTAGAGCAGTGTTACTCAACTCACTCGGTCACCGAATAGATTGACTGAAAGCCACAAAAGAATTAAATATATTTACAATACCAATATGCATGCCACATGTTTATTATACAGCAGTACTTAATACAGTCATCCTAAAAGTTACAATAAGAGCAGTATTATTCAAGGTTCACTGAGCAATTTGGCATTCTGAGTCTGTCATCAGTTTAAAGGACTTCAGGCTCTATAAATGTCACTTCTCATCAAGTGTATATAAAATAATCATCTTCATAATAACACATTGCTCTTAAATATCACCTTCCAACTCAGGATCTCAAAGCACTTTGCAAATATTCACTAATTAAGAGTCACAGCACCCAAGTGAGATAGGGAATTATTGTACCATCATTTTACAGCGTGACTTGCTGTCAGACAGTGGCAGAGGCAGTCCCTTGCTCTAACCTCTAGACATCACTGACATTAGTGCAAATACAAATATTTTCATAGAAAAAATAATGGAAAGTTTTAGTTTTGGGGGTGGGTTAGCATTTAAAGGTTGATAAATTAAATGACACGGGAAAGTTTGCAGAAACATCTATACATTCATAGGTGTAAAAACATCAAACCAACACTTGGAATGGAGATTAGATCGTCTCACTGGAACAGACAGACTCTCTCCAAAGGTCACAGCTTGATTGGCTGGTTGCAAGGTTATGTACAACGAAAATAGAGAGGGTGTTTTTATTTTTCACAGACTCTCATCGCTCACTCATGTTTTTCTATTGAAACCAGTATTGGCTTTGTATATTTTTCTCAACCACATTCATATTAGTTATCTATAAACAAACCAGGGTGGTGACATGCAACTTGAAAACACCCTCAGTGTGACGTTCTTAATACAGAAGGCTGTATGCACTGCATAATATATTATAGCGTGATTCTGATCATATTTATGCTAGGTTTAACTGGAATGGCAGCACCCTTTAGAAGCGTGTTTCCTTTTTTGCAAAATGTTGAGTTGGAGGCCTTGTTGAAGGTTGAATTCTCTGTCCTGGCTGTGCTAAGCTCAATGCAAAAATGCAGGCCACAGCTGTGACTTTCCACCATCTTTGCACTTAACCCATTGATAGAATGGCTGGTGGGGACAGCCAGGCCCCCAGTGTAAACAAGAGCAACTCTGATGGTGCTTTAACTTATGCCCAGTTGCGTATCACCCTAAGAGGCCATTTCAGCAGCTGGGAATAGCCAGATCAGACATGCTCATTCTACATCCTGATCCTCCCCATCTATAATCTTTTATGCCTCTGCTCTGGAGATGGCAAAGGGGAGATGACTCTACACCACCTGGAGATTTCCACTATGTTGGTGGAATTCCCAGAGGCCAGACCTAAAAGCCTTATGGTCCCTTCACACTGGAGTATCACAAAGGAGCCATAATGTAATGGGGAATCTGGCCCTGAGATTTCTTATTCAGTCAGTGGACCCATCCAGCAATCATTCTGTGCATGCAATGCCCATTGATGCTGATGAGTAATTGAGTAAAGGTTGGCAAAACGAGGGATGATTTTGCACAATTTAAATACCATCTGTATGAACCCTCTCTCCAAGATTAAGCAATATTCAAACAAAGACATTTTTAATAAGGTAGGTCTTAGAGGGTCTAATTCTCCATGGCGCTTCACCTTGGTTAGTTATGTCTGTGCCGACTGAGTGTAAAGTACAATCAAATCGGACTTCTCCACTCATTTACAATGATGGTAGCATTTGATATGCACCTTGCACAAGTGTAGATGACTTTACAGGGTGCAAGGCAGTGGAGAATCAGGCCTAGAGCATCAGTTTTCCTCCATGAGAAAGATAGCCGACATCCACTCTATCTTCATTAGGCGTGTGTGTGTGTGTGTGTGTGTGTGTGTGTGTGACTGCTGTGCTACTTTCCTAACAGCTGCTATCCATAGGGTGGAATAGCAGACAGCCCTCCTTGCTGGTTGATGGAGCCACTGGCTCCATATATATGCAAACATGCCATTCCTGACATGCTATTCCTGACATGCTCAAGTGACCTTCTTGTGCCAGTTTAAGGAGGGCCAGTTCAGAAACCTTTTTGGGGGGTGAGCAGGGGTGTGCAGATACCCCTGTATAACTGCTCACCCAGTGGGCTTCATGTGCAGCCCCTTTGAAATCATAGTCCTTTGCACCTAGGGGCATATCGTCCTTAGTGACTGACTTTAGGAAAAGACACAACTTTTCTAAACTCCCCAAGCTTCACTGCAACAGAAGGAAGAGCATACTGCCTTTCTATAGCTTTGTTCATTGGCGCATTTTACTGCCAGGACTATGCATTTAGGCCTTGACTTCTTTGTTTCGGTCTTCACCGAGAAGTCTGAAGGAATGCCTAACATAGTGAATGCTAATGGGAAGGGGGGTAGGTTTAGCAGATAAAATAAAAAAAGAACAAGTTAAAAATCACTTAGAAAAGTTAGATGCCTGCAAGTCACCAGGGCCTGATGAAATGCACCCTACAATACTCAAGGAGCTAACAGAGGAGGTATCTGAGCCTCTAGCTATTATCTTTGGAAAATCATGGGAGACGGGAGAGATTCCAGAAGACTGGAAAAGGGCAAATATAGTGCCCATCTATAAAAAGGGAAATAAAAACAACCCAGGAAACTACAGACCAGTTAGTTTAACTTCTGTGCCAGGGAAGCTAATGGAGCAAGTAATTAAGGAAATCTGCAAACACTTGGAAGGTGGTAAGGTGATAGGGAACAGCCAACATGGATTTGTAAAGAACAAATCGTGTCAAACCAATCTGATAGCTTTCTTCGATAGGATAATGAGTCTTGTGGATAAGGGAGAAGCTGTGGATGTGGTATACCTAGACTTTAGTAAGGCATTTGATACGGTCTCGCATGATATTCTTATTGATAAACTAGGCAAATACAATTTAGATGGGGCTGCTATAAGGTGGGTGCATAACTGGCTGGATAACCATGCTCAGAGAGTTGTTATTAATGGTTCCCAATCCTGCTGGAAAGGCATAACAAGTGGGGTTCCGCAGGGGTCTGTTTTGGGACTGGCTCTGTTCAATATCTTCATTAACGACTTAAATATTGGCATAGAAAGTATGCTTATTAAGTTTGCGGATGATACCAAACTGGGAGGGATTGCAACTGCTTTGGAGGACAGGGTCATAATTCAAAATGATCTGGACAAATTGGAGAAATGGTCTGAGGTAAACAGGATGAAGTTTAACAAAGACAAATGCAAAGTGCTTCACTTAGGAAGAAAAAATCAGTTTCACACATACAGAATGGGAAGAGACTGTCTAGGAAGGAGTACGGCAGAAAGGGATCTAGGGGTTATAGTGGACCACAAGCTAAATATGAGTCAACAGTGTGATGCTGTTGCAAAAAAAGCAAACATGATTCTGGGATGTATTAATAGGTATGCTGTGAGCAAGACACGAGAAGTCATTCTTCCGCTGTACTCTGCACTTGTTAGGCCTCAACTGGAGTATTGTGTCCACTTCTGGGCACCACATTTCAAGAAAGATGTGGAGAAATTGGAGAGGGTCCAGAGAAGAGCAACAAGAATGATTAAAGGTCTTGAGAACATGACCTATGAAGGAAGGCTGAAAGAATTGGGTTTGTTTAGTTTGGAAAAGAGAAGACTGAGAGGGGACATGATAGCAGTTTTCAGGTATCTAAAAGGGTGTCACAAGGAGGAGGGAGAAAACTTGTTCACCTTAGCCTCTAAGGATAGAGCAAGAAGCAATGGGCTTAAACTGCAGCAAGGGAGGTTTAGGTTGGACATTAGGAAAAAGTTCCTAGCTGTCAGGGTGGTTAAACACTGGAATAAATTGCCTAGGGAGGTTGTGGAATCTCCATCTCTGGAGATATTTAAGAGTAGGTTAGATAAATGTCTATCAGGGGTGGTCTAGACAGTATTTGGTCCTGCCATGAGGGCAGGGGACTGGACTCGATGACCTCTCAAGGTCCCTTCCAGTCCTGGACTCTATGAATCTATGAAAGTGTGTAAGCATATGCATAATCCCCTTTAAGTCACTGGGACCACTCGCATGTGTGTAGTTATGCATGTTTAAGCACATGCTTTGGTAGATTAGAGCTTTAACCTATTTCCAATGGGGTTATTAGTATTATAGGTTTTAGATTCTGTATTAAAATGTAACTATTCACACTAATATGAGAGTCAGTGGAGAGAACTTGTGGCATATCACACTCAGTGGTACAGCATAATTCATTAATATTGTTTAGTACATTACCATTTTTGGCACAAAATATTCCTGAAAATTGCCAAGCTACCCATAGAAGGCATTTTTTCAAATACCCAGCTACTTCTATACTGATTCTTACCTGCTACATTTTCATATTTAAGAAGCTTATTGAAACACACATTTTTAGGAGCTGTAATATTACCCCACACAAAGATTTTCCTTCTCATCTACTGTCAGCAGTACTGCTTCAAATACATGTCATTAATTGCTATTTCCTATTGTAACACCTCATCATATAGCTGCATATTTTTAACATAATGCTGCATTTCTATAATCTCTTACCTCGTGCTCCCAAATATACATTACTTAAACCTCACAGTGTTCCTGTGAGGTCGATAACTGTTACTGTGCCCTTTTCACAAGTGGATGAAAGTTAAGGGATTTGTCCATACTCAGGCCTAGTCTACACTGGGATGGGAAGGGGAGAGGATTGATCTAAGTACTTAGACTTACTCACTGCGGTGTCTTCACTACAATGAGTCGACTGCCGACGCTCCCCCGTTGACTCTGCCTGCACCTCTCATGGCGCTGGAGTACAGGAGTGGACAGGAGAGCGCTCGGGGGTCAATTTATCATGTCTAGACTAGATGAGATAAATCGACCCCCGCTGGATCGATCGCTGCCCACTGATCCGGTGTGTAGTATAGACATACCCTTAATAGCCTGGGACAGAACATGTGTGCGTTCATACTTCTGCTCTAACCAATAGACGGCCCATTCCATCTCATAATAATAGTTACTTTTTACCTTTATATTATAGATACATAGTTTATAAGTATTTGTGTGACATTCATGTTAGACAATTTATTACCAAAATACACTTTTGCTTGTAAAGCACCTGCACACAATGAATACAGATGAACAAATTTGGGTTAAAATTTCCAGATCCAGAGACTCAGACTTTCTCACTATCCAGATGTCTAATGTCCCACATAATTCATAAGGTTTCATCATCTCAGGATCTGGAGTTTGCCTTGCTGCAACTTCAGCTCTGTCCTCTATCAGTTTTAGACCTACGTAGCTATCAAATTGCTTATGACTTCCATATTTGGCTATACCTCTGAAAAAGATTAGTTGTTAAGGAATTCTGTGACTTCCCAACTGAGCTGTACATATACTAAATTGGACACTTACCCCAGTCCTATCACTGTGATGCTTTGAAAAGCACCATGAATCAAAGGTATCTAGGGTATAATTCCTACTGACGTCAGTGGCATTACTACAGAGATATGTTTGACCCAACAGACCAAAATCTGCTCTCACTCACAGCTCTTCAATTTAAGTTTAGTCACGATCATCCAAATCAAGTCAGTGTATTTGCATCTGTGTACACGTAGCAACTGAGAGCAGGCTTTGGTTACTTAATAGGATATTTTACTCTAAATGTACTTATTAGGTTAGGCAGGAGGTGATGCTTACAAAATAATGTAGAAGGGTCTAAAATAAATCAATTGCAGATATGCATAACACAGTGACAAAGTTTTGCATTCCCATGTTAATAAGATACAAACACACCTGAGCAAAAAGCTTCTTTTATCACCAGTACAAAGTAGGTGAACTGAAGCATGGGGAGAAATGTGCTTGAGAATGATATTGTTCTGTATTCATTTACAGTAAGTGCATCCAAGGATATCATGTCCACAAAACAGAGGAATCACAGTGATTCTGCTGTGAGGGGCAGTGGGAGCAGGAAAGAGGGATATTCCATATCCCAGGCTCATGGTAGAACTGGTCTTCATGGCAGAGCGGCATAGTCCAATATGTAGGCGGTAAGAGAGTGAGTCAGGGGAGGGATGGATGTCTATCACTCTGAGGTTCCTACAAACACACGTGCAGTGAGTGTGCAGAAGGCTCAGCCTCTATTCCAATGCCTGGACTGGAAAAGAATCTGTGGAGAAGATGAAGGTCTACCCCTGCCCTGCCCATGGAGGGGAGGTGAATACTGTTTGCTCAGTTCTTAGGTTGTTCCCCACATGAAGACTCCAAACAATTCACTCTGGCTTTGCACTGATGAAGATGACAAGTTTGTCCCTAAACTGCATGTTATCAGTGAGATACAACAATACACATGTGATCCTTGTCAACAAAAGGTAATCGTTTTGAAGCAATTCACCCAACATTTAACAAATCAGAGTCACGCCAAATGCCAGTAATTCAGGATCGGCTTAACTTTCTTTTGATGTTATTTAAAGCAATGGAGTGCTAATACAGCAAATATGTCTCTGCATCTCTTTAAAATAATTGGCCAAAAATGCGTAATGGAAAAAGGAAGGGGAAAAGTAACAAATTTCCTTGATGATATCATTATATCTTATATTTTAAAACCCCTGAAACTGATTTATACTAGAACTAGTTTAACACTATAAAACTAATTGTCACTTCTAAAAATAGAAAGGAAGTTTTTAGCAATTTGAACCAACCTCCAGCTCTCTTAATAACCTGCCCCAGCTGACCTAAATCCAAGTTTATGGAAACATCAACTCAACCTTTAGATTAGTGACTCTACAGACACCTCTATACTAAATTGATTCTTAAAAGCTGTTACTGTGAAAAAACCCAGACGATTCACAGCAGAGACTGACTTATCATATGGCTATTTTAAGAACACTGGCTCAAGGAGTTGGAGGATAGATAAGTTAATATATACTTGAGACAAGATTGTTTAATATTCCATGTACTTGTTGTTAGGCCAAAAGACACTGCATTGGAAGGGAGGGGAAAAGGTCAGGGACAAGACAACACAACATAGGGTACGTCCTCACTGCAGAATTAGTTTGGTGATCAGCACTTGGTTGTGAGTGCCCAGGTTGGTCTAACATGGCTATGAGCCACCACCTGCAGTTACGGTGCTGCTGCGCTCACTGATGTAAGGACATCTGGGGTGATGTCTGGGGGACTTCTGGTGTTCTTAGTGCTACAGTAAGATGAGTAAGATGTGATTCTTTCCCAATGAATTGAGAACTTGTCTGCCTTTGGGACAGGAATTGTGGGAAGGCTTTAGAGGACAGCACTCAAGGGATTTAGCCTGTATCCACACTGCAAAGTGAGTGGGTTACCAGCCCAAGTGTAAGCAGCACTCAGGCGTTAACCTATATCCCAGTCTGGACAGGTAGTTCTAGTGTAAGCAGCACCACACTTAGGTGAGAGGTTGTGTGTGTGGATGGAAGCTGGGTTAGGGGCAACACCCAAATAAAAGCCTGAGTGAGCCCTGCAGTGAGGACAATCCCATAGTTTTGATTCATTTTAGAAGAAGCTTATACATATAAAATTTTACTGGTGAGTATTTTATGTATTAGACTGAACAGCTGAATGGCTGTCAGTTATGTCACATTCATATTAATAACCCCCCTCAAATTAAAGAGTATGGGACCCTTTCCTCTGGATAGAGGCATAGTCATATATGTAAAGGATTTTGGTTCAAACAGCTAGACCAAGAGATGTAGGAATAATGGATTTAACACTATTTGAAACACATATACAGAGGCAATAGAAATATAAATAATTGATGAACCAAAACTACAACAATAAAGGATATCGAAGGGAAAAATTAAAGACCTAACCCAACTACCACTGAAGCAAATGGGGAAACTCTCCATTGACTTCAATGGGGATCAGTCTGTAAATATATGTCATAACTCAGTGCAACAGCAAAGCTACATTAAGCCAGGCCCACTAACCCCAGTCAAAAAATATTTCTCATCACATCTGTCTGAAGATCTCAAACTGTTAGCAAAGCAATAACCACCATTTTGTTTTTGCAAGACACGGGAGCAGAGATATTACAGTTTTTAACATAATTAATCATTCAGTGACTGGGCTAGGGAAAAAAAGCAAAAGAAGTTATCAAGCAGTGACTCTAATGACCTTACATTGCTATTTACCTCAGTTTAACTGGTCATTGATTAGAGATAATACTAGACACTGATCTTGCAAAGACCTATGTACATGCATAACTTTATGTGAATAGTCCCACTAGGTTAACTTTACTCTGATGAGTAAATTTCATTTATGTACACATGTTTGCAGGATCAAGTCTTTAACAAGGAAACAGAAGCAACCATAAGCAGTGAAATTTTTCAAAACTTCCGTTTTAAACCATTTCCCCCTTCACTGCTTTCCTTTATCTCATTTCTTTTGTTTTGAAGATGGAAACAATAGAATACATTTTTAGAAAAGAATAAGGGAAAAGGGAATTTTTAAATGTCATCCTCAAGAGAGGCCCTTTGTTCTTCATCTTGATTTTGAGCACTAGCAGTTTTTCAGTTTGGCAGATTATTGTGTGTTGTCACAACTGAGGCAGAGATATTTCACCTCCAGTATACTCACTTGAAATGTTCCTGGAGAAGATATGGTTATATTGACATCCAGAAGGGCAAACTCAGCTTTTAGTGTAGTAAACTTGGTTCTCTGAATATGAATGGCAAAAGCCACATCTGGAAACATATGGATCTGTATAGCTTTATAATGCTTTTTCCTCCTCCCCCCCCTTCCCCATGCCCCATTATACTGAAAATCTACGTCAATTGCATGCCAAGTAGAAACAGCCAGTGAAAAGGCATCTTTGTTGCAGGGTCCCATCTTCAAAGCTGAAGAATGTTTATCTGATTTCTGTTTATAATGATGAACCAGCTCAAAAGAGCATCTACCCAAAGCCAGTGGGAACAGCAGGACTCATTGCTGATGGAGATAGAGAGAGGACCCCGAGGCCTAGGGTTGGTTTGCATCCCAGACTGGGAGAGTCTGCTGTTTTGTTGTTGTTGCTGCTTACATTAGCTTGTTTGGACTCCCTTTGAGGAACATCTTTGCTGACTGTGTTTTCTTTCTCCTGATTACAGTCCGATTCCCTTCCTGTCCCTCTCCTAAAGGAAGCAAGAGCTCTCACAGTTCCATAGCCTCATCACACTCCCATCTTCTCTGCAACAGAAACCCTCCCCTTCTTCCAAAGGGCTGCTGGATCCACCTTCCTTCCTTTAAGCCCCAGGCCCTCTCCACTCTGGACTTGGTGCCAGTTCTTCCCTAACTCCTGCCTTACCTTTCAGTGAAACCTGCCTTACCCTATCTGGTCCATGAGCCAAGGGAGGGGTCAAGAGCTAGTAGCAGGAGCAAGCAGGTTATCCCAGGCATGCTGGCTTGGGGAGAAGTATAGTTCCAGTCAGTGGGGAGGCTGGTTGCATCAGTACTTGCTCCTCCTAAGAGTCCAGATCTAACTCACCTCCCAGCAGCCAAAATTCCTGTTTCCTTCGCAGCACAGTGCCCAAAACCCCTCACAGGGAATTAGCCCATTGCCAGGCAAGATCCACCTAGAGATTAGTTCATTTCCTATGTTTAAATTAATGGTTCCAATTACTGTACTAGAATGAACATGCACTTGATTTGCTAGTTTTCACTATGATCACACATCTGTGCAGGCTGCAGGCAGGAGTGTGTTAGTGCTCCTATTACAATCCTTGCAGAGCTGGGATTCCACTGAAACCTGACGACCACAATCAATGCCCACAACAAAGCCATTCTGTATATTAACACTTCAGTTTTCACAGTGCATACATTTTTAGATTTTGGATGAGTCTGGGACTTAATACTAGTCTCAAATAATATGATGCCAACTAATGCATTTTGGCATAGGCAAAAATGTCTAGAAACATTGGCCTGTGTCTCTGTAACTTTGTGGTCATAGTGAATTAGCAGAGGCCCATGTGTTCTAAATCAATGTTTGGCTTATGGCATGTTTAAATTTATCAAAAGAGTGCAGAGGCAAACACTGCAGGGGAGCTGTGATCTTTTCCATCTAGTCTGTCATATGGTACTAATTATCTCTCAATTCAGCATAAAACATAACAACCCCCAGATTTAGGTTCAGAGCACGGCGAACTAGATCCCTCCCGCCCCCCTTAAGGAATTTCTGTCATAAATCCTATACAATTTTTGCTGTTTATATTTTATCCTGTAGAACTACCAAGAATCAGAAGTGACTTACAACTGGCACAGCATATGCAGAATGTTATAATATTTTCATATTTTCATTGAATGGCATTACATTTCCAATCTGATTTTGATGTTAATTCAATACCAAGCTTGCCTTTGAATGATACATTAGAAATCCCTAAGCTCTGTCCCTGGAAAAAAAAGTTTAACCTCTGGTCAGAGATGTGCAGATTCTAAAATATCCTCCATATATAGGCACTCTCAAATGTTTTCTTTCTGATGGGTCACCTGCCACACAAATTACCTGTAAGGATTTGGGATGTGGGTACTATAATTGTAGTATTATATCAATTATCTGAAAGAGAGGAAACATTGTCCTTCCTTCACCAATTGTAAACAGACAACTGCAATTGTTGTATGGGTATAGCGAGGAGTTGTTAGGTACAGCAGAGAGAGCATGAGAAAAAAAGAGAAAAAGATGTCTTGGAATGTGAAGCATCTGGTACTGGCCAATTTCACAGACAGGGTATGCACTAGATGGATTGCTAGTCTGATCTGCTAGGGCAATTCCTATGACACAAATGTGTAGAATAAGGGTGATGGTAATGGCATAAATAAGGGGACTAACATCACAGATGCAATCATCCTAAGTGGTAATTGATAAGACTAAAAAGTAAGCCCAGTAGATGGCTGTGAGTCTTGCACTGGGACTGGAGGAATCAGTCAATGCTAAATTTTCTAAAAAGAAATAAAGGTAGTTTCAGCTCTAAGCTAATTTGCTGTAGTCCTCATTGAGTTTACTCTGAAAGTTCATGACACTGAATAGAATGATAATACTTCCCGCTGGCATAGCACCTTTAACCTAGGGATCTCAGAGTGCTTTACTACACTCATTATTACCCCTATTTTTCCAGACGAGTAAACAGAGACACAGAGTGGTAAAGTGGTTAAGTGACCTTTCAAAGGGCACACAGTAGGGTCAATGAACAGTCTGTGAACAGTACCCAGGAGTTAATGTTGAGTCTCCTGTTTTTAATCACTCAACTTACAGAGAAACTGAGGTGGCTGGAAATTCTAGCTAACATAAACTTAAACTTAATAAAAGGACTGGGGAGTACTCAGGAAATTATAGACCAGGGAATCTGGCCTTTGAGATAAGCAAGATCCTTGAACACTGATAATATATAAGATCACAAAGCATATGGAGAAGTATGAGCTGCTGAAAACTACTTTGCTTTGTTTAATAAAGGGTAAAATCATGTGATAAATACGGTGAAAATTTTCAAGGAAAAATTCAGAGGGTTAAATAAGGGTGAAGTGATGGACATAATATACAGGAATGTCTAAAAGGCATATAAGGTATGGAAAAGAAGCAAACATGGGTAAACTGGTTCAAAACAACAACTGAACCAAATATTCAACCCCAAATGGAAGCAAACCCAAATCAATTAATTTTGTAGGTTTCAGATGACTTCCTTCTGGCACTATACCAAAATGTAGAGCTTAGCTCCAAATATTCACTCATGCCAACACATTAACTTTGTTCTATTTTGACCTTAAGCACTTGCAACCATACCCTGAACTTGACCATGGTCTCAGGCCCGCTCCACAATCAAGCCAGCCATCCAGCTTCATTTCCAATCAAAGTTCCCCTGAATCAATTGCTCTTCAGGCTGATGTAGTTAAGGCACATCCATTTCATAGCCAACAATACACAAGTTTACTGAGGCGGCCTGCCTCACATCCAGCCACCTTTGACTGCCCTAACCTGATGGATCAGGTACCCATTCTGCAGCTACCGGTATGTGAATTGGAGGTGGCCTTTTAATGTGAGATCAAGCAAGATGCAAACCCATGACCTTCTGGAATGTAGTCAAGCACCTTAACCACTAGCCACCACACCTCCGATCCCTAGGGTGTAATCATTAGATCACTGATTCAGTTCAAAATCTGAACCTTCTTTGGGCCTAAAGAATGCACTGCACCCTACAAAATGTGATAACACAGCTGAGGAAAATGGTGATTGTTTTTGTTTGTTTGTTCAATATATAGGGGCAGCTCCTCAGCTAGTGTAAACTAACAATATATACCATCTGAGGATCTGAGCCCACAGTTTTCAACCTGAGTGTCCCTTTAAGATTGTAAAGTTCAATGTACAAATCAATATTACAGGGATTCTGAAATACCATATAAAGAAATATTACAATCCATAGAGATTGAGTAATACTACTGGCTGAGTGTATAAATCAATAAGGAGTCTGCAAAACACATGTTGTAAAGCACGAATACTGCTATGCAAAGATTATGAAATACACATGGAGTGTGCAAACCAATAGTAAAGAAACTTGGTCAAAACACAGTGTAACAGATCAGAGAAATACATATGTATGTATGTATTTATGGTAGGTTAATCTATTTATTTATTCATGTCAGGATACAAAGAGAATGAATGAATGAATGATCAGCCACTATCCATTATTCACATCCTTGCTAGGAAGAGTAACATAAAGTTAGAAACATGGGCCCGATTCTCTTCACACTAGTTTTAGACTGGTATAATGCCACTAACTTCAATGGAGTTATTCCCATTTGACTGGCTTGAATAGAGTTAGACCCACTGTCAAACTCACCAGAAGAAAGATGGTGGGGAGGGGTGTTGATTGGCATTTTCAAGGTGCTGAAAGGGGTGAAGAAGGTAGATGTTTCTACAAACCCTTTAAACTGCTAAATACTAGGAGATAAATTCTGCATTTGGATCCCTGTATGCAATTCCCACTGAAGTCAAGGTTGTCCCATGCCTATAACCAGGACAAGAATTTAGCCTTAGGACTCAGGGACACAGATTTTTTAAAAAAAATTAAGGAAAATGACAGACAAAATGAAAATTGTTGCAAAGCTTTTTCACACAGATGACGAACTTTACCTACAGCACCAGCAGAGGCAACTAGATTATATACAACAAATATGTGAGGTAGTGATGGCCAGCCAGGCCCTCACTTCTAGAATTCAAAACTACAGCTTAGATAAGGAAGTTTGCTAAGTGGTGATCTTCACCACTGCTTCTCTAAGACCTTCCCAAGAAGTTCCTTCTGGACCTACAGGAAGCTCTGCCCTCTACCAGGGAACTGATTTATTAGGGTTGGGCAGAAATCATGTTCAGCTTGTGTTTAATGTATTAAGGGATATGCAGGAATAAAGCAGTGTTGGAACAAATCCGTATGGGTTATGGGCACCTGCTGTCACTGCTTATGATACTTTTGAATGATGTGTTTCCAGCGTAAGTGAAAATTCAAGTGATCAGGTTTTGGAAGTACCAGACTGAGATTTTGTAAAGGAAGGGAGTACACACTGTATGTTCAAGAAAGTACTATACGGGATATATTTTGCCCTAAGAAGTTTACACACATTTTATGTTGTGGTCAACAAAAACATAATTTAAATTCTGTACAACTGCAGTACTGTAGGGCCAGATGTTTCCACCCTCACAAACATCAAATAGTACCTTACTCCAGAAACAGCCACACTGAAATCAATGGGACTTTTCACAGTATATGGTATTATTTACAGATTTTAAGACCAGAAGAGACTATTAAATCATCTGACCTCCTGTCTGACATAGACCATAGAATTTCATCCAGTTACTCTGTTGAACCCAATAACTTGTGTTTGGCTAAAGCTTATCTTCCATAAAGGCATCCTCTCTTGATTTGAAGACATCAAGGAATGGAGAATCCACCACCACCCTTAGTAGTTTGTTTCAATAGTTAGTTACCTTCATTGTTAAAAATGTATGCCTTATTTCTAATTCACCTTGAGTAAGGGTGACAGAATCCAGCCCATAATCTACTGGGTGCTACTTACATCTAATACTGTTCTTTGTTAATTTGTGTGTATAATATACATTAACAGTTATATTTAAAAAGCCCAGGAAAGGCCATGACCCAAATCAAGTGTTCTTGTTTGGGAACTTGTTGTACTCTCCATTATTGATAAATTGTACTGCTTTGTTGCAACATCCTCTTATCCTCCTCGTTGTTTCTTTCCTATTTTGCATATTTAACACACACACCCCCAAAAATTCAACAAATTCCTGCTTAACTGACACAAAATCAACCAAAGATATGTTTTTAAAAAAATCTGAATAATGCACAAATAGCTTTATAGAGAATAAAACATGTATAAATTTGAATGATCTCCTGTTATGACATGCGGAAATAACATAGGTCAAATAATTGCCAGATTTTGGACTGAGCAGTTTATGGAATATCTGAAATATTAACAAGTTGTCCCCTGTGTAATGAGCATGAGTGAGTTTCTGTGAATGTATTTAGAATGAGTCACATAAGTCATCTATCTTACTCAACAAATATGTCCTTACTCATCACGTTTCTTCAAGAACTTTAGTTGATGATTTCCCAGGAAATTACAATAGTCTGAATGAGTTGTGAAATAATGACTTGCTTAAAACATCACTATAATAGGGCTTTTAATTAGTATGGCACTAAGAGGAAACTGAACAAAATGTTTAAAAATATTCACTATATTAAAAGAAGATATAGACTCACATTTAATTCTTTAGGCAAACTCCCAAGCCAGATTGTTCTCTCAAACTCCCATTGTCATTTACTGAAACAGTAAGACATACGAATAACTTTGACAATGAGAAGTGTTTCAAACAGCAAAGCTGGACTTTGGAGTATTTTTCTCAAATTTCTGCAAAAAAACAAACTTGGCAAAAAGTGTCGCTTGCTGGTCAATACTGCTTTTCAACTCCTTGGCCACAAAATAAAGAAAGACAGCTGGAAAGGCATTTGATGCACAAATGTCAACGATTGAGACCTGCTTTATGTCTTACTATGGAATGAGATTTTAAGTGATCGGAAAGGAAAGCTTTCGTATCAGATTTATTGATTGAACTGAATCATTCAGCTATTTTCTACAATTATTTAGCCTGACTATTAACGCCTTACTCCCACTGGTGATCAATACACCTATTGAAGTAAGTGGGACTACTCACACAAGTAACTGCTCAGCAATGGGAGTAAGATGTTCACAATTAGAGCTGGGTGACATTTGTAAACTCATGCCAAAAAAAAAAAAAAAAAAAACCCCACACACACCAACCATCAATATTTTTTCAGGGCATTGAAACTATTCAGTGAATGTGAACTTAATTCAGCTAATAGTTTTGGCAAACAAACAAAAACTGAATTTTTTTTTGAAGTCTTGAAAGATTTTCAAAATGAGTCCTGTTGATGTTTTGTTTAGATACAGTTGTTTCTACATGAAATTTCAATTCAAATTGACATTTGAAACATTTCATTCAGCCTGAATAAGAGGTTGGGTTTTTTCTAGCATGAAAAAGCAAAGAAAAGAAATCAGTTTGGGTCTGAAATGAATTGTTAGGGTTTCTCCCCACCCACCCCCCTCCGGTTTGGCCACTGAACCGAAAAAAAATCAATTGTTCACTCAGCTCTATTCACAATCTGGCCTTTAAGAATTTTAATTTGAAAAGGAGTAATGCACTGAGATCAATCCTGCAAGGTAGTGAGCACCTCCACAGGGGCCTCACAGGATCAGGCCCCATTTCATTATTGGCTATCAAGTGCTTGAAAACAATTATCTGTAGACCTGGCTTGACATGAATAATTGGACATAAGGAAGGCCTCACTTCTTAGAAGACAGGCTGAGGGAGGTAAATGATGAGCAGGCTAAAAACACAATGTCCGTGCTAACTAAGATAGGCAAATGGGTCAGTAAGCTGAGCGACAGAATGTCTGAACTAGCTAAGATAAGGGGAGGGAACATTCAGGGAACCATTTACAAAGAACAAGTTAATAATGGACAAGTCTAGAATCCAAAGATGAGCTAAAGAGTAAGTCATGCATGGAAAGTGTGTGGACAGAACATGCAGTACAGGGATTGGTTCCTACAAAGTAACCAAGTCAATCCCAAAACGTGTGATGCAATGTATAGTAAATGCAATGATCTGTGTAAACATATATAAAGGAAGAGCATTGCAGTGTAACTTTGGTTCTGTGATGTATCCTGCATTCACCCCTGCGTTTGAGTCATAAGAACAGCCATACTGAGTTACACCAAAGGTTCATCTAGCCCAGTATCCTGTCTTCCGACAGTGGCCAATGCCAGGTGCTTCAGAAGTAATGAACAGAACAGGACAGGTAATCAAGTGATCCATCCTCTGTCGCCCATTCCCAGCTAGGGACACCATCCCTGCCCATCCTGACTAACAGTCATTGATGGACCTATCTTCCATGAATTTATCTAGTTCTCTGGTCCACTCACTGTTGCTTTGCTGTATGCCAAATAAAAATACCCGAATGATAAAATGTGGAGTTGAACTGAGTGTTTGGGAAGCCAAGTAGAAAGAGGTCTCAGGGGGGTAGGGGAGGATCCCAACACTATCCACTGACTCTGCATGATGAAACTGAGAATCATTATAGAGTTCTGATGCAATGGTAAATAGGGGCCCAATTCAAATCCCACTGGGAATCTTTTGACTGACTTCTAGTGGGCTTTGAATCAGAGCGTAGCAGAACACAACACCTTTATTTGAGATTCTGGATCTGATTCTTTTCTGACCTACCCTGATGCAACTCTATTAGCTACACTGATTTATCCTGATGTAAGAAGAGAATCAAACACTGACCCTGAGTCCAATCCAGCATTCTTTGCATAATATTGCATAAACTTCAAAGGGAGTTTTGGGTGTGCAAGGACTACCAGCTTGGGGCCTCTGAAGGATGCACAATATTGCTGAAGGAAAGGACAAAACCTATGAAAGAGGGCTCAAAATGCTGTCGTTTATAACAACTTCATTGTGTAAAAACGTGTTTCATCCAACATAAGAGCTCATGCTTAGAGAATCTTACTTAACAGTTTGCATGAGTATTGAAGGGTTTTGTTCTTGTTTTAAACTGTTCCTTTAAGTTTTCCATAATTTGAAAGGTTCAGAGCTCTTACCTTCAATAATACACTGATCTGGGCTAGGAATTTTCTTCCCAATCTCCATGACATATGCTTTCACTTTACTAAGATTTTCCTTTAAGTGCAAGTAAAGCTTATCCTGATATTCCACAGGATTTTTTATTGTCTCTGTACTTCCTTCATGGCAGTTTTCTTTAACAGATCCTGGCAAATTTTCTGATTCTGTACATTTGATACTTGGGTGTGAAACTGAAGAATTTTCCAGCTGTGATTCTTCAGTGTCTGGACTAAGAGGCAATTTGTCATTTTCTTGGCTAAGATAAATTTCTGTGAAAGAGATGCCAGCTGCTATATCTCCATTGTCCATGTCTTGTCCATTGTCTGAATTCATCCCCTTTGTACGGATTGCATGTAAAGCTAGACTTTTGGACCTGCAATGTAAATAAAGAGAAAGACAAATGGTTTGTGATAGAGGTAAGATGGACTACACCATGCTGAAGAATCAGATAACAAGATTTCTGGCCAAATTCTGCTCTCAATTACATATATGCAGCTGCTTTGGTGCAACTCAGAGCAGAATTTGGGCCTAAATATCCTATTGGTTGGCAAATACAAATAGCTTTTAATAAACCTGTATTTCACAAACAGGTACTCAGAACCCAAATCAAACCACAACTGTAGTAATAAAAGAAGTCAGACAACAATATCTATATCTCACAACATATTGTGACAAAGTTCCTCCTCTATCTTGGTAGGTCCTGTGCTTATTGGCGGATTTTCTTGCCTCAGAGATTCACCATGTGGGTTGGAGAACAGCCCAGAGACCTTCCCCTCTGGAAGAACCCACAGTCCAGGTCAATTGGGAGGTTTGGGGGGAACCCGGGCCCACCCTCTACTCCGGGTTCCAGCCCAGGGCCCTGTGGACTGCAGCTGTCTATAGTGCCTCCTGTAACAGCTGCATGACAGCTACAACTCCCTGGGCTACTTCCCCATGGCCTCCTCCAAACACCTTCCTTATTCTCACCACAGGACCTTCCTCCTGGTGTCTGATAACGCTTGTGCTCCTCAGTCCTCCAGCAGCACACCCTCTCAGTCTCAGCTCCTTGCGCCTCTTGCTCCCAGTTCCTCACACTCGCACCACAAACTGGTGTGAGCTCCTTTTTAAAATGCAGGTGCCCTCATTAGCCTGCCTTAATTGATTCTAGCAGCTGCTTCTTAGTTGGCTCCAGGTGTCCTAATTAGCCTGCCCGCCTTAACTGGTTCTAGCAGGTTCCTGATTACTGTAGTACAGCCCCTGCTCTGGTCACTCAGGGAACAGAAAACTACTCATCCAGTGACCAGTATATTTGCCCTCTACTAGACTCTTGTACCTCACTGGTCTGGGTCTGTCTGCATACTAGAGAATGCACCAGTATATCTATTACTCATCACTATAACATCTCAGTATCCAGTCTGTCAATCACATTATAAAATAATACCATCCAGTGATTCAAGCAAATCCAGAGTTCTCTCCAAAGTCCTTCAGCTGGGCCACTTTCGCCACAAGCCCCAACATTCAGGAATTGGTTCTCCACTCTCCTGTGTAGTCATTTGCACCAGAGTAAATGAGGTATAAAATGCTACTACTGGTGTGAGTGAAGAATTCTGATTTGGCAGCATTTTACACTCACATTGAACAGTTGTATATGAGTGCAAAGGTGGAAGGCAATGGGGAATCAAGCCCTCAATGAGCATCCTTCCCCACCACTCCTTTCACAACATGGGAAACTTTAATCTCAAAGGGGAGCTGGGGAACAGGAAATGCGTACACAACTGGGGAATGTGTCTCTGGAAAGAATTAGGAGAAAAGTGGACATAGGTTCCCTGTTAAAGAGGAGGAGGGTGGAAGCTATGACAGCCCCAGCAGAGGAGATGTCCAAATTCCCAAAAGGCTCAAGTTATCGCCACAGAACTCTAAGTCAGTATAAAACGGGTCATGCTCCACCCATGCAACATTGCAGCATGAGCAGTAAACATCCCACTAGAATTGGTGAGGCCTGCATGTCCTAGTTGCAAGTTCTTTGGGCTGGCCCTGGTCGCAACACACAACGGGTCTAGGCAGAATCAAATTTAACTTGACACAAAGTATCAATCTAGAGTAATTGAGGGCATAATCTGACCCAAAATATTGATACAAATATATTACCTAAACTAACGTTAGAGTTGCTATTATTAGTATCCAGGTGAGGTCTTTGAATCTTCATTTCTAGATCAGTAGTTCTCAACCTTTCCAGACTACTGTACCCCTTTCAAGAGGTGGATTTGTCTTGTGTACCCCAAATTTCACCTCACTTGCTTAAAAATCAGACATAAAAATACAAAAGTGTCACAGCACACTACTTCTGAAAAATTGCTGACTTTCTCATTTCTCATTTTTACCATATAAATTATAAAATAAATTGCAACCCCCCAGATTGAGAAACACTGATATAGTATATAGAGCAGTATAAACAAGTCATTGTCTGTATGAAATTTTAGTTTGTACTGACTTTGCTAGTGTTTTTCATCTAGCCTTTTGTAAAACTAGACAAATATCTAGATGAGTTGATGTACTCCCTGGAATACCTCTGCGTACCCTCAGGGATATGCATCCTCCTGGTGGAGAACCACTGTTCTAGAGTGTTCTGTAAACAAACATGTTCCTCTTCCTTCTCTATGGTCATGTTAGGGCAGGTTAAATACATAATTTAGAAAGATCTTATCCAGCTCTGAGATGCCCTGACAAGAAATCTGGTTAGAATTAGACTCATGGTGCCCACAGGTATACTATAATTGAACTATTCCCTTAATGTTTGGATAAAGATTTATTGCAAGACTGATAGGCATGAAAGTCAGTCTTGCATTTTACAGAATCATACCTGTTAAATCTCATATCCTTCCTTTCTTCTTTAGAAACCTGGCCTAAACTATATCTACGCACAGAGCCAGGAGTACTGTTGTCAATATTTATTTTTTCTTCAAAAGCCTGTATTTTAACTTGAAGCTTTTCATCCTCTTCATTTTCATTCATAACAGATTTTAAATCATCCAACTGTACAGGAGATTCTGCTTCAGCATCATTTTCTGTCCTGAAGAAGAAAAAATCAGGGGTTTAACACGGTCATGCTTTGCCCAAGATGACACTGACAGTGTCTCTCTTACTTTGAACCACATACTGTATCTGGTAAAATAATTGTGTGTCAGTAGTGAATTTCTTAGAACTTGATTAATCATTTTTGGAAACAGCTTTCAGCTCAATATCTATGTCAAAAGGATTAGAAACATTAAATATCTATGACAACACTGGATTAGAAATAGCATGCAATATATCTGCAAAGGTAAAAACCACACTTCCTCTTGATATGTCCTCAACCACATTCCCACCAGCAAACCTCTCAGGGAAATGTTTTTCAGTTGAATTTAGGCCAGTCCTACAAAGCTACTAAACAACCATTTATTACAGCATACTTATAAACCAACAGCAGAGCTCACAGTGGAGCCTGTGAATATTTGTGGTTTTACAAAATTGCACATGTACTTTCTCCTGAATAATTGTACTCTGAGTAAGAAAAACATATTTCAAAACTCAGCACATGGGAAGAAACTGGTTTAGAGAAAGTTTTAAGTAATCTGACTCACGTTCAGCAAAAGAAATCCCAGAATACTTAAAATGGGTTTATTTAGAAGTCTGTGCAGCTCGAGTTTCTATTTAATAGAACAAAAGGGTTAGAAATTTACATCGTCATTAAAATTTTCAAGCACAGAGTTGAATAAACTCTGTGCAATAATAAATTTGGATTTAAAGCATCAGTTAGCATGAAGTTATCACTCTTAAAAACATAGGACCTAATTCTGCCCTCAAACATACCTGTGAATCTCATTGATTTCACACCACTGATAAAAATGATTGTCCTAATAATGACACTGTCATATCATTAGTGATGAATTCTGTCTGCAGTTGATTTCAGTGGAGTTACATGGGGGTAACTAACAGTAGAATAATTTGCACCTGCCAAACTATCCTGACATGGAGGGAGCCCATTGAAAGCAGGTAATGAGATCCAATCCTAAATGGATCCACTTTCTAACCCCCTACCAATGGGGGTCACAGAGGAGCTGCAGCTGTTATTCCAGCTCATAGGCTAGTGTAGCAGCAGTGGACAGGTGACATTGCAGCTCTGCAGCCCTTCCAGCAGCTGTGGGGAAGCAGGGGCGGCCCTAGACTAGCTGCCAGCAACTGGCGCCCTAGGCGAAGCATGCAATCAGCGCTCCCACCCCCAAACCCCAAGGGCATATCTAGCCTGAGGTTTTTGGTAAACTGGGAAACATTTTGCTCCTTTTTTCCTTTTAATGTTTTTAAGCATTTTTTTTAAAACAGAGGCTTAATTATGCGGTTTGTCAGTCTGTCCAACCAATGTTTCTGAGATCAGATAAAATAGACACATGAAATTTTCAGAATAGATTTGTACATGACAGCTAGATGATATTTCAGTCCAATTTCAAATAAAAATGCATTAAAAATGTTAATTATAATTTTTATTATTACAAATCCAAAATCATCCATTACGCTATCCTGCTTTAACTGCCATTACCACCACATCCAATATAGAAAGAAATAAGAGAACTCTTCAGTGAACTTTAACCTGTATTTACAAAACACTCTGTGCTCTTAAAACATGACTTTTCTTCCTTTAAGTATTGAAAATTCAGTCACTAGTTCTTTTAGATCTAGTTTTCCAGCTATTTCATGCTCTATGGACATTCTGGCAAGTCCAACAAGTCTCTCTTGCACCATTGTTGAATGCCGATATGTTTTTATCAATTTTAACTTTGAGAAGCAGCGTTCCCCACTAGCTACGGAAACTGGCAAAGTTAAAAGAATGCGTAGCACTATAAAAATGTTTGGAAAACTGTCTGAGAGTTTATTTTCACTAACAAACTTCAGTACTTCTTCAGGAGTGGAATGTTTCTTAAGTCGTCTTGAAAAAGCCTGAATCTCACTACACAAATCTGTAGCATCAATGTCTTTTGAATTTTCATGAGTCAATGCCGACTCCAGTTTTAAACAAAATTCTCTTATCTGTTTTGCTGTTTTCTTTTGCAAGCTGTGGATATCATATAGAAAGCATATACTGACTCTAGCTGCTGAATCTGTTGAAATCTTTTGTCAACCGAGTGACTAGCAGTATCAAGGACTGTGAAGTAGAAATTCACTTTGAACCTTCGTTTTGGGTTCTGAATGCATGTGTCTCATCCTTCATACGAAAACTGCTGTTTCTTTTGCCAAATGCGAACTGCCTCTGGTTCAAATTCTGTCGGAAAGTCTATTTCTTCAGCAAGCTCAAGAGAATCTACCAGTATTCTTTCAAACCCTTCATCACTTCTGAATTCCTCCAGAATATTTTTAGTTTGCTGAAGTTTTTGAATAGCAGAATGTATGTTCAAATTATTTTCCTGAAGCTGCTTACTAGTGAGGTTAATCTCGAAAAGGATATTATTATACCACAAAATGAGTGAAGTCACAAATTTGAATTTGGAAAGGCCATTTGCAAGAGCTTCTGCATCTGAATGTGCCATATTGCCAGATGATCCAGTAAAGGTAGTATCATCAGAAATTTCAATTAGGGCATCATAAATGTTTCCAAGTTCATAGTAAAGAGGCTTCAAAGCATCAGTGCGACTCTCCCATCTTGTCTAAGTGGTTTCACAGTTAGAGAATTCACACGGCGAGTCAGAATCTCCCAACGGCGTGTTGAGCCTGAGAAAAACACGTAAACACGTTGCACCAGGTCAAAGAAACTGCTTGCCTCCAAACAGCATCTAGCAGCATCATTGACAACCAAATTCAGAGAATGCACACTGCAAGGAACGAAAAAGGCCCTAGGATTGATTTCCAACATTCTCCTTTGCCCACCATTGTCTTTACCCTTCATATTACTCCAATTATCATAGCCTTGGCCATGTAAGTTTTCAATAGATAATGACATTGTTTCAAGCTCTTGTATAATAGTTTCAGTCATAAATGCTCCAGTCATCTCCTTCAGTGGTACGAAACCCAAAAAATGTTCCTTTAAGAGCACTTCAACATTCTCTTCATATGCAGACTTTTCCATATCCACAAAATGAATGATCATCGTCATTTGTTCAACATGACTCACATCTGGTGTACAGTCCAGTATTATTGAAAAGTATTTTGCAGAATCGGCAGCTTCTACAATTTTCTTTTTAATGGCATTTGCTATGATTTGAATCAGTTCATTCTGCATATTTTTTCCTAAGTAATGAACCTGGGTTTCATGATCAGTTATTTTACGTAGATGCTCCTTCATGACTGGATCAAACAAAGCGAGGTATTCAACAAATTTTAAAGAGATTCCATTACCCGGAGTATATAATTTTTCATTTTAAGAGAAGATATTTCAGGAAGGATCCCTGCTGTTTTGCTTGGTCCTTTTCCTTCTCAGCCTTTTGTTTATGATACTCAGCTCCTGAGGGTTTTCTTTTTCCTCTTTCTGCCATGGGACATTTGAATATTGTTATGTACTAACTGTGCTCCCGACTGCAAGCATTATAGCGTTATGGATGGCTGACACACCCACCACATGGTTGGCGATTTAAACCACATTGCAGCCATCCCAACGCATCTTTTCACTGCTTAAAGGCTCAATGATTAGTAACATACACTCACTTACCTATTAAAACAGTTAGTTACAGCATTTACATGGAAACAAAATGACCTTTTTCGATGTTATAACCTGACACCAGTTGTTTAGAAATAATCCCCTTCCTCACGGTTACCCGCTTGGAGTGTGACATCATCACTTTTGTAGTCTATTAAGCGTTAACACTGTTACTTTTCTTTTATGGACCTTATTTATTACATGTGAATCAGTTATAACAAAGAAAAGTTCATAATTATACAGCCCCGATAATAACGCTAAGGTTTAATAACGCTTAAAGATACTCACATTTTGGATTTATAATGCTGAAAGATGTTATTCTTTATTCTTTGGCACCAAGAAACACAATTTTCCACAATATTCGCTCGATTCTTAACCATCTACCTGCGATATGTGTTAAAATGACTGACATGTATCAACGCGTGATATCGCCACTCTACATGAATTTCCGGCTATGCAGCCTTGATGTATATTTGAGTTAGGCGTCACTAGCATTGCAGCTCTTGCCGCTGGTGGATGTGTTTCATTGTGGCTGAGTTATTGCTTATCAAAATGGCAGAGTGGGTCATCTTGACCCTACGTCACAAATTGGAAAGAAAATTCGCTAAAATATTATTTATTTTTGCTGTAAATAAAAGAGCTGACATATTAATAAATTCTCAGAAATGTAGAGAAATGAATTATAATTCATATTCCCTCTACGCACATGGGAATTGAAATAATGACATCTTCATTATTTTATTTGTATTTTTTTTTTCATCTTTTTCATTTTTTTTCATTGATTTTTTTCCTCAAATTTGGTGCATATGGAATTAGGTGCATCCCTTCAGCCACTGTAGTTTGAACATTTTGAGCTTTGTTTTTATGCAGCAGTGAGGGAACTGAATTTATTATTATTAATCATGTTTACTACAGCAGTGTCTAAGGGCCAACCAAGAATGGGGGCCCATTGTACAAACCCAGAGTAGTAGATGGTCCTTGCCCTGAAGAGGTTACAATCTGAATAGACCAGACAGACATAGGGTGGGGGAAGGGGTAGACCACACGAGCAAAGTGAACTGTGTGATGGCAGCAAGTGGT